>NC_073695.1:184123551-184423551 GCF_029784165.1 Wyeomyia smithii | reverse complement strand
ATGGCACTTCCAATTAATTTTAAATTGATTTTAAAAAGCAATGTACAACCTTTCAAAATGGATTGTTCCTGTACCTTGAATATTCTTATTGATTTCGCATAGTTTCAACGTTATCTAGACTTAAAATATAACAAATCTAGAAAACATTGTTAGATATACGGTAACAAAAAATTAAGTGATATTGGTTGCACTGCAAGCGTTTTGTTTATCTTTTCATGGCACATTTTTACCCACCTCGAATAGTTTTATTGAAACCGTTCAAATATTTTAATAACAATTTGATCAAGTAATTTTGCGTTGGCTGCTGAATACTACGATCAATAATAAGAAAAGCACTTTGTAGGTACGTAGTATTATTATTAGGCGTGTAATATTGAACAGGCACGGCTTACTTACCTTACCAATCAGACGAGAGCCGTGGTGGCTCGTGCTGTATCAAGAATTTGTCGTAATGTTGCTCGGTTTTGGGCTGTGTTTCGCCAGTTCCCCAGGCGTCTCATCACCCGCAAGTCTCCTTCGATCTGGTCGAGCCATCGTGCACGCTGCGCCCCTCTATTTCTGGTGCCGGCAGGGTTGCTGAAGAGAAGTGATTTCACAGGGTTGCCGTCCGGCATCCTTACGACATGACCGGCCCACCGCAACCTATTAACTGTCGCCAAGTGTGCTATGGGATTCTCTCCAAGCAGCGCGTGCAGTTCGTGGTTCATGCGCCGTCGCCATTCTCCGTCGTCCGTCTGTACTCCACCGTAGATAGTCCGTAGCACCTTCCGTTCAAAAACTCCAAGAGCGTTAAGGTCCTCCGTGAGAAGCGTTGTCGTCTCGATCCCGTAGAGGACTACCGGTCTTATCAGGGTTTTGTACAGCGTCAACTTCATGCGTCGTCGTACTCGATTCGATCGAAGTGTCTTCCGGAGTGAAAAGTAGGCACGATTTCCTGCCTGGATGCGTCTCTGGATCTCTTTGTCGGCGGTGACCAGTGACCCCAAATACACGAACTCTCGACCACCTCAAGCTCATCACTGTCCACAGAGACTTGAGTTGGGAGGCTGATGTTTTTTCTCCTTGGAGCCTCTCGCTCGCATGTATTTTGTTTTCGACGCATTTATCCGATCCGTCCAGCTTCGGCTTTCAGTCGGGTGTAAGTGTCCTGCGCCGTCGCAAAGTTACGTGATTTGATGTCGAAGTCATCCGCGAAGCCCAGAAGCTGAACAGACCTTGTGAAAATTGTGCCCCTCGTGTCGATGCCCGCCCTCCGGATCACACCCTCAAGGGCGATACAGGAAAGTCAAACAGGAAAGTCAGGAAAGGCAAACAGGAAAGTCCATCACCTTGTCTCAACCCTCTGCGCGATTCAAAGGGACTCGAGAGTATCCCCGAAACACGCACGTAGCACATCACTTGCACCATGGTAGCTCTGATCAATCGAGTCAGTTTATCCGGAAATCCGTTGTTGTGCATGATCTGCCATAGCTGTTCTCGATCGACTGTATCATAGGCCGCCGTGAAGTCAATGAAGATATGATGTGTGGGCACGTTGTACTCGCGACATTTCTGTAAGATCTGTCGGATTGAGAAGATCTGGTCCGTGGTGGCACGGGCTCCCATGAAACCCGCTTGGTACTGACACACGAAACTCCTGGTTAAAGGTGATAGACGACGGAACAGGATCTGTGAGAGTATTTTGTAGGCGGCATTGATAAGCGAGATGCCGCGGTAGTTGCAGCACTCCAGCTTGTCGCCCTTCTTGTAGATGGGACAGATAACTCCCTCCATCCACTCGTCTGGCAGTTTTTCCTCCTCCCAAATCCTGGAAATGACCCAGTGCAGCGCTCTAGCCAGCGCCTCTCTTCCATGTTTCAAGAGCTCGCTCGGCAGTCCGTCTTTGCCTGCGGCTTTATTGTTTTTTCAGCTTCCCGATCTCACAAAGAACTTCGTGAATATCGGGAGCTGGTACTCGGTCATCCGCTGCTGGTGCTCCTAGGTCAGTTCCTGCTCCGCTTCTGTTTACTGTTTCGCCATTAAGGTGTCCATCGAAGTACTCCTTCCACCTGTCGACCACCTCGCTGGCATCCGTGAGAAGGTTCCCATCCGCGTCGTTGCACATGTCGGCTTGCGGCACCCTTCTCTACCTTCTCATAGAATTTCCGCGTTTCACTGGCACGGTATAGCTGCTCCAGCTCCTCATGCTCACGATCCTCTTGCTGGCGCTTCTTTTGTCTGAGAATCGTGGTCATGTCGTTCCGTGCTCGTTTGTAATTGGCCTTGTTCTCTCTCGTTGACCTGCCCAGGTCCGGTTCTTCTTATTCACCGCTGCCTCGCACTCCCCGTCATACCAGTCGTTTCTGCCACTCGGTGCTTCCACTCCTAGTATTGCCGTTGCGGTTTCCACGATAGCTGTGCGAATGCTGCACCAGCCGTCTTCGAGAGGCAATGCGCCCAGCCCCTCCGCTGTGGGTAGCACCGCTTCAAGCTGTTGCGCGTATTCCTCCGCAGCCTGGGAGTTCCGGAGCTACTTAATGTTGAGCCGCGGGGTTCGGCGATGTCGCGCGTGGTATACGGTCGACAGTTTTGAGCGCAATGATACCGCAACTAGGTAGTGGTCCGAGTAAATATCCGCACCGCGATAGGTACGTACGTTTGTAATGTCAGAGAAGAACTGGCCGTCGATGAGAACATGGTCAATTTGATTTGCTATACGTTGGTCAGGTGATCTCCAGGTGGTTTTGTGGATGTCCTTACGGGGAAAGAAGGTACTTCGGACTGCCAGTCCTCGACGCATCTCTGGTCGTTGTCGTTCGTCACGGTCCCCGATGACGATCTTGATGTCTCTACGCGAGCAGCTATCGTAGAGTTTCTCCAGCTGTGCGTAGAACTCTTCTTTCTCTACTTCGGGTCTTCCTACGTGAGGGCAGTGCACATTGAGGATAGTGTAGTTGTAGAACCGACCTTTTATTCTCAACAAACACAACCTGTCGCTGATCGCCTGCCACTTGATCACACGACTTTGCATCCTGCCCAGCACTATAAAGCCGGTACCCAGCTCATTGGTTGTGTCACCGCTCTGGTAGTACTGTGCCCTGCGGCCACAAATCCTCCGTACCTTCTCTCCTTTCCGGCAAAGCTCCTGGAGCGCAACGATGACGAAGTGGCGGGGTTCTAGCTGATCCAGCAGAATCCGGTCGCCACCCGGGGCGTTCAACGATCTACAGTTCCATGTACCGAGCTTCCAATCGTCGTCCTTATTTCGTCGCCTAGGTCGTTGCCAATTGTTCCGGTCCGTATTCAATTCTTGATTGTTCGTAGTATTTTAATGTTTCGGCATGCTGCCTTACTAGGGCTGCGGATGCCTAGTCTCGCGACGGGGCTGCCGTCTTGGGTGTAGCTGGCGAGACGCCGCATTTCATAATTCAGCCGTCCGCTCCGGATCAGACGCTGTTTGAGCCGCCCCTAACATGGGGAACAGACGCTCGGACAAGCTGCCCTCCTAGGAGAGCAGCTCCCCCTTCCCTGTCAGCTTACGACCAAGCTCCCACCGGTTCACCGTTCTTCCCTTGGTTGCTCGTATCCCAGTCGGTACCACGTGGAGGAAGGGATAGGAGTTGCTGGGCATTATGCTTTGGACCACACTGGGGTCTATTTTATGCCAACTAGTACGGGTGTACTGCTGGTACGCACTGCCCAGCCGTTTACTAACCACGGCTGCCCCGGCATTTTATACACAGTTTTTTTTTAATAGTGCAAATATCTGGAAGACAACTTGAAAACAAGTGCCATTCATGTAATAGTTATTGTTTGTTTAACCCATGCTATTGAAAAACATCTCTAAAACCAGGAAAAAACGAGCTTGTTTTCGAAATGTGGATGAATCACTGGTGAAAAACAACTTCTCGCAAATGATGTATTTTAAGTTGTTTTCTGTGCAGTTTTGATAACATCATAAACACAAGCTACTGACAAGCAGCGGAAGTTTATATTCAATAATCTATGAGACACAATTATGCTATAAAAGAACATCTCGAGAATAAGAATATAACAACACAAGTTTGCAATTGCGCTTACAGTACTCTTATATGACTACTGTCATTGTAAATTCTTTTCTAACATGTTTTGTGGGTTACTTGGGGTTTCTCGACTGAAAAGTATATTTTAAAGAGGGAATCGTCATCAGTGGTTCAAAAAACTAATTTTTCTTAAGTTTTCATGTGAAAAAAGTAACACAGAGAAAAAATCTTCTGCATTTATTTAAAGATAAGTTTGCACAAGAGATAAAAAAGTGTTATAAAGAACTTATTGATAATGCAGCACGGCGGCTCGTAGCTAACAGTAGCAGTTTTGGTCTTAGTTCTTCATTTTTATTTCCAAGATGGCGACTACCGATATCTGGAAAACAGCCTGAAATGGCCAAACACTATTCAATATGCATATTTTTTCATTCGAAATACAAATCCAGATCCTCATAACAACCTAAAACGACCGAATACTTCCAGGGATCGACTCTAAAAGCTTTTTTTACATTCAGGACGGTTAAATGAGTAGTGGAATATAACAAATGATTCAAATCACTGTGTATACATACCTCTACAATTCTGGGTCAGTCAACGTGTTGTCTGAATGTTCAAAAATGGATATAATGTCGGAAAAGCTAGCAACTACGAATGTTTTACTACCTATCTCTGTGTGTTCTGATGTGAACTTTCGACCAACAATTAGGGTAACGGGGGTATTTTGGCCAGCTTTGGGAAGTGTTCGCACAGTTCATTAAAAACAAACACAATTTTTCAAGATATATACTTACTCTATTATACCATTGTTAAAAGCTAAGTGTCTTTTTTAATATACACCGTTCAACAATGCAATATATTGGAAAATATCCTAGAAATATCAAAATTTCTACGAAGTACTAAAAATATATTTTGGTCCACCAGATTTTTATTTTGGCCCACCTTTAAATCTAGAGACGTGTATGGAAATAGTTCGAACTAACTATATTTAAGATCATCATCGGTATTTTTAGAGCAAAAATAGTGGGTTTGAGGAGAACATCCTTCTGCTGTGAATTTTTGTAAATTTTAGGCATCTAAAATGAAATGATTTGGCTTATAGCGGTTTAACAGACATTCTCATCCAATTTCATATCGTTAAATGTGATAAATTAGAAGTAATTACTTGTAAATTGTCACAAGCTGCTTCTTTGTTCACGTGAAACGGCCGAACGGTAAACAAAGAGATGTCAAAACTTGGCATGGCCAAAATATGTTCGCTGCAGAAAGAGGCAAACATATTTCGGCCATGCGTATAACCACTTTTTCAACTTTTTCCAACATGTTAGAGTATACAAACTGTTTCTATGACATTTTATTGATGTTACTAAAACAACGGATTGTTTCAAAAGCATACATATTTGTTGCAATAGCTTCCGGACGTTGACTTGTACATTACCACTTCCTCTTGTCTTTGGGTTGACTCAGCCATGACTTCGAATATGTATGAACTAGTTCCAAAATAACACTACCTAGCGCCAGTTTTTCGCCGAAAATTATAGTGTAGTATGATTCTTAGGTGTGTTATTCAATGTTGCATGCATAATTTTCTAATATTAATTGAGTTTATCAGATAAAATGCGTAAAATGTTACCGGGTGGGCCAAAATATGCATGTGGGCCAAAATACCCCCGTTACCCTAGTTTCACTGCGGTTGATGCGTGTAAATGGGTCTGGAAGAAAAATATCACTTACATAGCAAAAGACACAATTATGGGTCACTTTTGGCATTCAAAACCATTTAGTCTATAAAATCGTCAAAATACATAACGCAAGTTATCTTATTGTAGTAAAAGCTTGATAATAAGTTATGTTATTCAGTCTTGATGCATTATCATGTAAAAGTAATAAAAATAGCCAAAATATGGACTGACCCACAATTGTGCACCGCAAAATGTAACATTACAACAATTATGGGTCACTTCACTTATTACACCGAGCAAAATTATAGTTTTTAGTGACATTTTCAACTTTAAATCATTCTAATCGTATAAATGAGTTTACAAGTGAGTTACAAAAAATAGTACTGCTAATGAAAATTGTTCAGTTTCGTGAGAATCGACGTATTTGCGAAAAAGTGACCCATAATTGTAGCTGACCCATAACTGTGGAGGCACTGTACATGTTACTGTCGGGTGCCTGGACCGATTTCCACACAAACTTGCTATACGAGTTCTTTTACAAAGAGGGCGGTTATTAGACTGGGCCACGGTTATATGGGAAAAAAGCGATGATGTTATTTTGTCGCTCCTATGCGCTTTTCGTGTTCCTTATGGGTCCTACAACAACTGTGTAAATTTTCATATCGATTGGTGAAACTATATTTTTGTGTCGCTACGATCCTACTGAGACTAACAGTCTCTCCCGAGCTGAGACTCGAACCTACGACAACTGGCCTGTTAGGCCAGCATTGTACCTCAAGACCAGCTGAAAGACAAATACTTTTTGAATTGAATTGATTTGTTTCTATTGATGACTATTAGTTGTTTGGCCATTAGATATTTTGGGAATATCTAAAACGGGTAATGCGGCATTTCCAGCGAGTCAAAAGTCAAAAGTGCAACTATTTCTAGAGATGCCCTTCATAACGTCTAATCCGCTTTCATCGATTGTTTTCGTTCAACCACGGCTTAATAATTTGGTAATAGAGACTAAAATACGTTGGGAAAGTTATGGAGGCTGAATTTAAAAATAAGTGCTCTTGAAATCTATTCATATAGGTACTTAGAAAATATTCATCATCAAATTTCAAAGACCATGCACATTTTGTTCATTGCCCCAAAAAAGTTATCTGTGCAAAATTTTGGGGATAATTGTAATATGCTCCGATACGACGAAGGGTATTGTAGCGATCTGCAATAATTGCCCTCTTGAAAACGTTACATTACATAACTCATGCCTTTTTAACACTGCGGACATTTATCAGTAGTCGCCACCAGACTGCTACTTTTGGATTCAAATTCAGAGTTTGGTCTCAGTAATTTCACGGGCTTAACAATGCGCATCTCCGAATGATGGATCTGTCCAACACTCGGTATCGCTCCTTCAAAAACTCCATTGTAGTATCGTAATCTGGCATCTCGCTTGTCGGCTGGTTCCCAAGCCTTCCGGGTTTCATCATCTAATATTTTTTCACAACTCGGTTAGTCAGCATACTCTTTCCCAATCCGTCAACTGATAGTTGAGGGTTTCTGAGTGCATCCACGTTTTAAGAACAGACATCTATCAGCCTATCTCTTGGTCAATAATTCCTGCTGCCTTACCTACCAATGAATTGCGTAGGTGTTACAACTTTATCGCTGGGGATTCAGATTCATAGCGGTTCATAATCGATTCGAACAATGATTTGAATGCAAACCAATTCTCAAAAGTCCCGTCGAATGACGGCAATGGAACTTTTTATTTTTTTTTTTATTTTTTTTTTTTTTAAAGGTGGCGGGGAAATCTGCAAACAGACACCTGAGAAGAGAACTCAGGGTGTGGGGATGAGACTAGGGGAGAGATGCTGGGGTAGTTACACTCGCCCAGACACCTACTGATCCCTGTCCCGACCCACTAAAACCCCTCCAGTCTCCAGCCCTGGTCTTCCCGGAACGACGGTTAAGTATTACGTCGGGGGGTGGCTTTTGTGCGTGATGCACCCTCTTTACTCTTATAACCTCCTAGCTAACTACCTGGAGACTGGTAATTAGCTACCACTGGCGTGTTGGTGGTTGACCCGCCACACACGTTGCAGCTCCAGAACAATCTGAGAGGCGGCCGCACAGACCGCGTTCCAGATGTCCGGGTCGTCGCACATCCTCCGGACTAGATTGTCCGGAGTGGTGCCAGGCCCGCTCACAGCTATCATGTTGCTCCTCGGTCTTGCGAAACGGGGGCATACGAAGAAGACATGCTCAGCAGTCTCCTCCTCCTCCACGCACTCGGGACACATGTGGGACACCGCGTGTCCGAACCTGTGCAGATATTGCCTGAAACAACCATGGCCTGACAGGATTTGTGTCAGGTGGAAGTTCACTTCACCATGTCGTCTCCCGACCCAGCCGGATATCTCCGGTATGAGTCGGTGCGTCCATCTGCCCTTTGTGGAGTTGGACCATTCCCGCTGCCAGCGGAGCATCGAGAATGACCTTCTGGTACCTCGTATGCCCCTTGTGTCACGTTGGTCGAAACATTCTCTGTCCTCCTTGATGGCGATGCTGATAGGCATCATGCCGGACAAGACACAGATTGCATCGTATGACACCGTACGATACGCACTCGCAACTCTCAGGCACATGAGCCTGTAGGTACTTTCCAGTTTACCACGGTAACTGTTAGTACCTAGCGCTCTGGACCACACTGGCCCACCATACCTAAGTATGGACGAAACCACGCTGGCAAGAAGTCTTCGCTTGCTGCCATAAACCGCTGAGCTATTGGACATCATACGAGATAGTGCTGCAATAGCCGATGAGGCCCTCTTACAGGCATAGTCGACGTGACTCCCGAACGTGAGCTTGTCGTCCACCATAACCCCCAAGAGCTTCAGGGATCGCTTCGAGGTGATGGTGCAGTCTCCGACTCTGACCACCGCCTGTTGCTCCGATTTACGGTTGTTCACAACCGTGACCTTCGTCTTATGATGCGCGAGCTCCAGATTCCTGGAGCGCATCCAGTCCTCGACCTTGCGTATACAGTGCGCGGCCGTCAACTCGACCTCCTCGATAGACTCGCCGTAAACCTCCAGCGTTATGTCGTCTGCAAAGCCGACGATCACAACCCCTACAGGGAACTTGAGTTTCAACACTCCGTCATACATGACATTCCACAACACCGGGCCCAGGATAGAACCTTGCGGAACTCCTGCGGTAATTGGGACGCACTTCTGACCCTCCTCCGTGTCGTAAACAAGTACTCGATTCTGGAAATAATTTTCCAGAATCTTGTACAGCGACACCGGTACATGGATGCTCCTGAGCGCGAGCGCTATGGAGTCCCAACTGGCACTATTGAACGCATTCTTCACGTCGAGCGTGACGATTGCGCAGTAGCGTATTCCCCTTCTCTTGCGTTGGATTGCTACCTCCGCCGTCTTGATGACGGAAGAGATTGCGTCCAGCGTGGACCTGCCCTTCCGGAAGCCGAACTGGTTACTTGCCAGACCGTGTACACCCTCCGTGTACCTCACCGTCTGTTGAGGATGATCCTCTCAAGCACCTTGCCCGCGGTGTCCAGCAGGCAGATAGGCCTATATGCCGATGGGTCCCCTGGCGGTTTCCCAGCCTTCGGCAATAAGACCAGTCTCTGCCGCTTCCACCTGTCCGGAAAGAGACAGTCATCCAGGCACCTCTGCATGACTGCCCTGAACAGCCCGGGGGCCGTTTTTATCGCCAGCCTGATCGCCAGGTTAGGGATACCATCCGGTCCCGTGTGCCTTGCTCACCTTTAGGGATTTGGCGATCACGATGAGTTCCTCATTCGTAACCCTTGCCTCCTCCCCTGCCTCGACACGGCTGTCGTCGCTCACGGATTGGATGCTCGGCAGGTTGGCCGACCATCTCTGGTCTATGTCTGAGATACTGGAACGTCGGACGTGAGACTCGACTGCCGAAGGCCAAGGACTTGGCTCGTGGCGTGGAAAGAGTCCCTCGATGATACGCTCCAGCATCGCTGGTGATCGCTCTGCAGGCGCCAGCGCGCCTTTAGTCTTGGCCATTACGATCCTGTAGGCGTCACCCCACGGATTTGTATTGGCACTCGCACATAGCCTATCGAAGCAGGCCCTCTTGCTGGCCTTTATCGCACTCTTTAGCATCGATCTTGCCGAACTGAATGCTGCGCGGCGCTCTGTCCTCTCTTCTTCGTTTCGCGCACGCTGCATCCTCCGTCTTGCACGGAGGCACGCACTGCGAAGGTCGGCTATCGCGTCCGTCCACCAGTAAACCGGTGGCTTTCCATTCCTAGGTTGGCGAGTCCTAGGCATGGTGGCGTCGCACGCCCGCGATAGCATAGCAACTAGTTGGTCAGCAGTCGGGCGGAGCCAACTGCCCCCCTCGCGCTCCCTTCTCATTGCCTCTCCGAATACCTCGGCATCAAAGTGCGATGTCTTCCACCCGCGAACGGTCGGAGTGTTGGCTCTACCCGTCGCTTGCCGCCTCTCGTTGTTGTCTACACTATAACAGACCGCCTGGTGGTCGCTATTAGTGTAGCCATCGTCTACCCTCCAGTTCTTGATCAGTCCTGGGCTGGAGAACGTCACGTCGATGATCGACTCCGCACCATTTCTGCTAAATGTACTTTTGTTCCCAACGTTGGCCAGATCTAGGTTGAGCTTTGCAAAAGCCCCCAACAGGATCTGGCCCCTCTGGTTCGTGAAGCGACTTCCCCACTCAACAGCCCAAGCGTTGAAGTCGCCCGCCACCACCAACGGCGTTAGGCCCGTTAGCTCCATGGATAGGAGGTCGACCATCTGGGTGAACCTTTCGGTAGACCAACGTGGCGGAGCATAGCAACTGCAGTAGAACACTCCGTTTACCTTAGCAACTACGTACCCTTCTTCTGAGGTTGAGACAACCTCCTGAACCGGGAACTTGCTCGTCGTACATATGGCCGCCAAACTGGACTTATCCGCAACCCAATTACCGTTTCCGGGAGGGATGCGGTAGGGATCCGATATGACGGCGATGTCCGACAACGACTCAGTGGCTGCTTGGTGTAGCAGCTGCTGAGCCGCGAAGCAATGGTTCAGGTTCAGTTGCGTCACCCTTACGCCCGTGGTTTCGCAGCCGGCTTACCGGCTGGGCACCTGGGGCCTCCCATAAAGTGTTTGGCGTCCCGTTTCCCGGAACATACCATGCACTTGGGAGACTCCACACAGTCCTTTGCTTTATGGCCTGCATCTCCACAACGCCTGCACAGCTGGCTCCTATCGGGCCCCTTGCAGGTCCAGGACTTATGTCCGCCCTCAAAGCACCGGAAGCAAATGTCTGGTTGCTGTAGTATGCCCAGAGGACATACAGACCAGCCGACCTTCAACTTGCCCTCTTTCAGGGCCAGGTTAGCGTCCGCCGACGGTAGTCGGAAGGTAGCTATCTGGGTCCCCGCCGGACCTTTGCGGAGGCGGATTGACTCCTTAGCCACCTTCACCCCGCACTTCGCTTTTAGGGCTTGTGCAATGTCGCACCCCTCAGTGATTTCGTCCAGGTTTTTAAGCTGGAGAGTCACTTCTGAGGTGGGTGCCCGCACTTGCACCTCCTTCCCTAGGACCTTTTCAGCTACCGTTTTGTAGGTAGCCCCCTTGTTCTTGGCGTCCTTCCGGAGCTCAAGTATCATCTCGCCAGTGCGAGATCGGCGGATACTCCGCACATCCGCCCCCACGGCAATGGAACTTGGAGAGGGGATAAAGGCATTGCTAACGCTGTAATGGTATTCTTGCTTTTTTACGCAAACAAAGTTTTATACATCCACTATGAAAGGCGGCAAAGTAAACTACCGCTATCGAAGCGATCACACGTAAACTACAGCAGCGATCCTTGCTTTACGAAAGTACACTGCACAAGCTTCAATTTCTATCGTTGTGGTGGTGAACACCCTCACAGCGACGATGACGCAAATGCCATCACAATTCAACCATGACCATCACGATCGTGCACAAACAAAAATGGCGTCAACCTTTGCAGCTCCGATTGAACCGAAAGACTAGCGCACACCGGATGTTTCGAAAAACATACGAAACCACAAGTATATATTGCGATCGAGGCGGTTGTTGCCTACACTTTACCGATCTAGTGACGATTCAACCCCGAGCACAAAGACACAAAGACTAATACTGAATTTCTTTATTCCACGGGGTTAGTGCCAACTTTCGGGTGGAATAAAAAAAAAAAAACGATCTCGATCTACGATCTAAAGCCTTGCGCTGGTGTGCGTGAGACCATGTGCGATGTAAACATAAATAAGGCAATCCACGAGACAGTTGCGATCAGCTGATTTCAGTCGGTTTTCAACTTATGACAGCTCTACGTATGCGGATGCAACCCGGATCCAGAAGCGTGAAAAACAAATGTTATCCGATCGGTAACTCTTGTATTGCGGGTGCCAATCCTAAATACAACAATAACAAATCATTTTTGATATCGTTGCCGACGTTAAAAAATTTCTGTTTGGTTTTGCAGCTCGAAAAACAGCAACAATAACAAACGTACAAGCATTGAAAAGCCACCCGTGGACTGCCTTATGCTGTCAAAATACTTTTCTCCATCCCGCCATCTCTGCACTCTGGTATTGACAATAAAAAATAAGCGTTGTTCACATCGGTTTTGGCTTTTTTCGCTCTGTTGTTCGCACACAATTTTCCTTTTTTTCTCGTTTTTCTGAAATTTTGGTGTATTTGAAAAATTTTCTATTCTGCCAAATGGAAGGACCATCAACCATCAACCTCCAGGAATATGATATGGTTCTGGATGAATTTGGCAGCATCGCATGGCATGGTGAAGGCAGTGTGCTGCTCCGTAACAAATCGAGTAAGCATTTTGTCTATGCTGACCAGACGTACCGTTTTTCGACAATTAGCAACCGTCCTGTCTTTTTGCCGTTTTGTACTTACTCGTTGAAAATTTTTCTGATAAACCTTCAGTAATAGAGTTCATGACAGTTGCAAACCGTTGGGTTCAAATATTTTACGAAAAGTAAAATATGTTTTTCTTGCTCTATTGAGTACATGTCGTGCTTTGCTGGTAGTACCGTGTCCAGTAAAGGGCATTTTCAATCGTCAACGGTATGTGAGCTGATTAAATTTCGTGATTGCAAGTTGAGAGACCGTAAGAGCCATGATAATTGTTAGACAAGATTCCGATCTTTCTTATGATAATTCATATGACCATTAACATTAACATTACTTTCTATTGCGTAAAGTTTCATTACCGGTAAGTATTTTTGTACAGAACAAGGCTTTGTTAAGTATTTTTGTATGTGTCGCTTTGGTCAGTAATAATTTGCAAAAATTGATTTTCCCAAGTGTCCCGTTTTTTCGTACCTATTTGTCCCTAGAAAATCTGGTCAGCCTTTTTTTTTGTCTCGCCACCCGACTCCTGCTTGTTCTCGATGGCTTACTGAAAATTCTGATTAAAGCACTTTCGAACTTGGAATTGGAATCGGAATACAAATCTAAATCCGATTTCATTAATTCCATAACAAATACCTTCGCTGCAGCAATTATTTCTTCACTGCGTTCCATGATTTCACTGCACAGACGACAAATCACATTTTTCTTTTGTTTTCAGCATCATCCGCGTGTTTTGACCGTTTTGACAGATACGATGTAATAGTATTGGTGAACCCACTCGTAAAACTGACAAAAATCACAGTGCGAACCTGTCTGTTTTGCAGGCGCTTCCAGGCAGGGGGGATTAACCGCTGTCAAATTTCATATATGTGTGCGTTATTGCAGATCAACTCTGGTCCATGAAGTTTGTTGGTCTATGACGTTTGATAAATTACCAATGTGACGATAAAACATCACCAATTTTCGTTAAAAATTTGTTGCTGTCCCGAAATTTCACTACGGAACGCATTATTAATAAAAGTTTTCAGCGATTTCTCGAGTTTTGTTTAAAGAGAACGTTCCATTTTACTTCGATCAAAACGACAAAATTCAAAACATACAGACGCCTTGTTGCCAAATGTGTTGGTCACCGTTTCACGATATTTGACAGATAGATTC
Source organism: Wyeomyia smithii (assembly GCF_029784165.1). Lineage (NCBI taxonomy): Eukaryota > Metazoa > Arthropoda > Insecta > Diptera > Culicidae > Wyeomyia > Wyeomyia smithii. The sequence goes on along the minus strand of NC_073695.1, from coordinate 184,409,808 downwards.
CCCCTGCTTCCAGGTCAAAACTGGGTCAATGTCGAGCGAATAAAAAAAAGTAGGAGGGTGGTATTCAAGACACGACCGCATGACGTTGGACTACGGTATTCTTATATTCCATTAAAACAAATAATAGAGAAAATTGCAACTCTAGTATTTGCTGCAATTTTATCTAACAGTGCATTTCTGGATGCTGAGACGTTAAAACGTTATAAATAATAATATATACTAAAAGAATGGATATCTTTTATTTAATCGCTGTCATTTCATACATATTCGAATCAACCCTTTGTTTGCTGCACTACCAAGACAATAATTTAATTGAGCGAATTGGTAAAATTTTCCTATCTAAGCAAAAAGCAAACTTTACGAAACTATCTGAAATTGGAGCCCAGAACGATTCAACCGAAAATTTTAAATTTGAAAATTGTTTGACATTTAATCGATAAAACTCATGCTAGGTTAGTTCCAGCCCAGCATATAACTTCATGTATTTGAAAAAAAAAAAACGTTTGGTTCAATAACTCAATATAGCAAGAGCTCAATCACACGTTTTTCGGTAGTTGTTATCAAGGTTTGGGCGAGTGACAGGAAAATATCTTAACTTCTTCAGTTGAGATTTAGAGCATTTCTAATTGTTTTGTTATTTTTCACGATAGCGACAAGTTTGTTTCTTTCTCTGTGTGCGAGAAACAAAATCAAAACCGCGCACCGAGAAACAAAAACGAAAATTTAATGAATGCTCATTGAGAAAACTTGCAACTCTTTTTACCAATAACTTATGATACTCAAAAGAACCCGTTTTGATCTAAATCAAATTTCTAGTAAATAAGTGTTGATCATTCATAGGTAGTAATTTTTCCTCGATGAATAAAGACTGGCTGAAGAAGTTAAAATCGCTGCTGTAAAATCAAATTCACAACTGTGTTCGTTAAGACGTTTTAATATTTTCAATGACAATAATAATCTTCGATAAACACCCGCTATAGTTATTCACACACATGCTATAACTATCTAAACACGCGTTAAAACTATTCATACACACGCTGTAGCTATAGCTATCCATACACACGCTATTCCTTTCCATACATCCGATACAACTATCTATACACACGCATAAGCTATCCAACCATGTGCTATTACTATCCATACATACGCAATAACTAATCATTACACACGCAGCAGCTATCCACACACAAGCTATAACTATCCGTACACACGCTGAAGATATACACGCAATAGCCATAATATGCTACACATGCTAGTGTCTTACACACGCTATAGCTAGCCATACACACGCAACAGCGCCATCCCTATCATCGCAAATGTCATAGCAATACAGATCACATACGCTATATGTGCACACTGCACACACACCCAACGTTTTCACCCAACGATATCTGAATTGGATTACCGCTGGTGGGGTCCAACTCAGATCGAAGGAGCACCGAACTGAATGAAGAAATGCAGCTTCCCACTACCTCCGCCGCTGCTGCCTGATACCACCGCTCTGGTTCTGCTGCAGCTCAGTTTGGCCGCTGGAATCAGCCACCGCTGCTGATTATACAAGACCGGCCTGGTGGCCTTTCACTTGTTAACTGATGACTGCTATGAGACGACACAGGCTATTATATAGCCCAAAGCAAAAATCCATCCGCGAGCAAACAAGAAGCGAGCTTGTGATTGGTTGAATGTGCACGACTTTTAACACAACTTTTAACTAGTTTAGTATCGAAAACATATTTAAATTATTATATGACAATCTTGCGCAATATTTCCCCTATCAATCAAGCCATTGGTGTTTAGAATCTGTTCAGTGGTAATGATAAAAGAAGCATTTTAAAACGGTGTTGAAACACCTGTTGCAGCTACCGAAAGCGAGCTCGTTATTGGTTGAAAGCTGTGAGACTGTTTACAAAGTCAGATCGGTTGTATCCGTTAGTGTCGACTGTGCTTGTGAAGAGAGGTGGTGATTGGTTGCTCGGTATGATTTAGACAATCGATGTGATTTATCAATTTTTCAATAGTGTATCTCGAACAATAGGTTATTTTTGTTACATAAATTCAACCGTAAAAGAATTTCTGATCGGTTGATGCCAAACCGTAAAGACCCGTAAAGACCCGAGACGGAACTTATTTTTTGAAAATAATCGTTCTCAGCACTGACGCGGTCGATTTGAGAAAACTTGGAATATTATTCAAGGGGAATAGTTGCATTAAGTTTTGGTATTGGTACCACCCCATTGCACCTCTCCCCATTTCCGTGAGATGCAAATATGTCTGTGTTTTTTGCTACTTTTTCAAACAGATTGAGCAAATGATGAGAATTTACATAGGTATCAATTGTTCCATGTATCAAATCATGTCAGGTAGATGTAATATGGCAAAAAAGAGTGAATTTAGAAGTTTCCAGAATATTTCAGTACAAAATCACAAAACTACGAATTTAAAAAAAAAAAATCAAAAAACATTGTCGTTCTTCCAGTTTTTAGTTCTACATTTTCAGAATAAGGTTTCCTGAATCCATACATGATGAAATATTTATTCTAGCATGCATAGATTTTGAGAAAATCAATTTTTCATAAAAACTCGTACTTTATTAAATTCAAACCCATTTTTCTCGAAATTCGTGCATGCTAGAATAAATATTTCATCGTATAGGAATTCAGGAAACCATATTCTAAAAATGTAGAACTAAAAACTTGAAGGAGGACAATGTTTTTTGAATTTTTTTAAAAATACGTAGTTTTGTGATTTTGTACTGAAATATTCTGAAAACTTCCAAATACATTCTTATTTGTCATATTTCATCCACCTGACATGATTTGATAAATGAAACACTTAATACCTATGAAAATCCTCATCATTTGCTCAATCTGTTTGAAAAAGTAGCAGAAAACACAGACATATTTGCATCTCACGGGAATGGGGAGGGTCCAGAGGGGTGGTACCTATACCAAAACTTAAAGCAACTATTCCCCTTGAATAATATTCCAAGTTTTCCCAAATCAACCGCGCCAGTGCCGAGAACGATCATTTTCAAAAAATAAGCTTCGTCTCGGGTCTTTACGGGTTAAAATAGACAGAACCAAAACCTTTTCTGCCTATAACACTTTTCGAAATGTGAATCAGCCAAGATGGTGTCGTACGGTGCTCCCACAGACCGTTATTATAAAATAAAATGCACCAAAGAATCTGAGTACACCGTTCAATTGGTTATGACGTCCAGAATCTCTGGTCAAAATTTCAAAATCATCGTACGGTACATTTTTGAGTAATGCCCTTTTGAAGGTCGTGAAGTACAAAAAAGTTATATAAAAACGACGAAATACTTATTGTAAAGCACGTATTTACCCACGGTTTTATGAAATAACTTTCAAAATAGTTTTCACACATTCCAAGGGTTATATTTCAAGACAATTGGTGAAAAGATTTATCTGAAAATCCCCGAGTGCACAGTGGTCTAAACTCGAAAAATCGTGATCATCTAGATTTGACTGTGAAAAATTGATTCTATGCACTCAATGTCTCCAGTTTTTTTTGTGGAACACCTATCCTTAAAATCAGTTTTTTGTCTATAATTTTGTCTGAAATGGTCAAAACATTGCAAAATGTTCTAAGATTTCATTCATTCAACTAAGATTCTTTCAATACTTTATTAAATTTATTGTTTTGATGATCATAGAAAAAGTTATAGACAAAAAACTGATTTTAAGGAGGGGTGTTCCACAAAGAACTCTATTTTGTCGTGTCCAACGTACAGATAGGCCATCGTAGTATTCAGCAATTGTTTATCTTTTAAAATTTTCTACAACTTTGCTGAAGAAAGCAATCTGGTATATTGAAATTTAGAAAAACTATTTTTTTTATCTAACTGTTAGGTGGATTGATCGAAAAACTAAAAAGGCCAAAAGTAAGGCCTTGTTCTATGAAACAATTTTGCTGAAGACATTGAGTGCATAAAATCAATTTCTCACAGTGAAATCTAGGTGATCACGGTTTTTCGAGTTTAGACCACTGTGCACTATGGGATTTTCAAATAAAACTTTTCACCAATTGTTAATGTCTTGAAATATCACCCTTGGAATGTGTAGAAACTATTTTGGAAGCTATTTCATGAAATGGTGGTTGAAAACGTGCTTTACAATAAGTATTTCGTCGTTTTTATATCACTTTTTTGTACTTTACGACCTTCAAAAGGGCATTACTCAAATATGTACCGTACGATGATTTTGACCAGAGATTCTGGACGTCATAATGAATCGAATGGTGTACTCAGATTCTTTGGTGCATTTTATTTTATAATAACGGTCTTTGGGAGCACTGTGGTCGCACTTTGGTTGCTGTTTTGCCTAGCTCACTAGGAAATCTTTCCGGTTTGAAAGGACCAAATGAAAGCGCTAAATAATTTCATGGACTGTATATCGCATATAATAAAGAAAACACATCTTGCTTCTCTTATGGACAAAGATCAACTACATTTATTTTACTTACTAACGAGTGTATCTGTGATAGTGGAAAGGGATTTAGGTTTTTTTCGCTTGTAGGTTGGCAAAGTTGCTAGATGTGTTGCTAAACTCAACGATAACTATTCATAAGATAAACTTTGAATTCTCCAACAGTAGTAGCATCGCAGTTTTTACTTGATTGCACGCAAATAGAAGTTGTGTACCGTTGCAATGATAGACGAGGCCTGTGGCATTCTGTTCTGCATATACTGTTCGGTACTGTTGCTTCCACCAGCATGTTTTCTTTCAAGACATCAGTTTTTACTACGCTCTAACAGCAAAATGTTCAAGAAAAAAAAAACCCCCCATGTGTAACGAAACGTAACGCCAACACCTTCCCCCCCATAAAAATTACGTAACGCTGCAGAAGGATTTCCTTGATAAAAATGCTCGTTTTTGGGAGTCTCTCCAGAGATTTTTCGTTACGTAACGCTGAACTCACCTCCCCCCTCCCCTGTGTAACGAATCGTAACGCCCAAGCATACTCACCCTCCCCCCTATGAGCGTTACGTAATTTATGGATGCGCCTAAGTTCATGGCAGCGTACATAAATTGATCTATTGGGACGGGGATACTCTGTTATTTTTTTTTTTGATATCGGTACAGAGAATATCACAGGGAATGGTTGGTGTCTATTCACGTCGTCTGTGCTAGGAGTGCTCGCATGTGATTGATTTATTGTTTGTGAAAATTTGTCGTTGAAACTTTTTATCAATTTTACCGCATTACAATGAAAATAATATTGGCAAGTATCATATTACAAAATTGTCCAACATTTTATCTATCCAACAACATATTGGTTATTGTTCTCCATTATGTGGTTATGCTGTTATTAACGTTTGAAATCTGACGCAACATTTGCCAGTTTCATTTCAAATTTTACAGAATGCATCCCAGTATAGTAAACAAAGACGTAGTCCCACGTCAAAATCAAACGATAGTTTTAGCAAAACCAAGAATAAACGCGGGGAATGTTTGTCAGAATTCTCTTGATTTAGTTGAATTCGGAAATAAACCAAGAAGAATTACATGCAAAACGAGTACGAATCTAAACAGCAATCTCTCTGCTCTATTACTGTACCAATTTCGACATTCTTCCCAAGGTTTTGTAAAGCTTGACTGAAACAGTCCGACTCCCATCAATATTCTCAATATAATATTAGGAAAACATATGTTGTAATTCACTACGATAGTGTTATGTATGGAACAATTTAAATTATGCCAGACATTTTTTATCGATATTTTCCAAGATTCGAAACAGTCTTTGCACTTCCCTTCTCAAAGATTCAATGTAAATAATCCGTCAGTAAAACGTACCCTTTCTTCTACGTCCCCAGTGCAGACAGCTGTCGTTTATCATAAATTCTGTTATTGCAACATAAATTTTCTAAACTAAACAACAATCAATGTTTACCCAACCCTCTCCATCAGCTTTTTAGGGGTTTCTTAGCAAGGACACCCGAGAACCTCTATGCTAAAATCGAAGATAAAAACAAGTCCGTTTTCCCAGTGACGAGAGCTCCAAGAAAGTGTACCTAAAGTGACTTTTGTTTCCAGTTTCTAATCATCCCCACATCCAATGGTTCAGTATAGTATAGATACAAATAAATGGATGATGATAATGATGATGATGATAGAGAATTTTCGTTCTCCTTCACTGCAGCAGCTGGCTACTGCGGATGACGATGGTGCGATGATCTGCATCTTTCCGAAGAAAACTCCATCCACCCAGACAGAATAAAGCACACAGCCCAAATGTTGTAATCTGCTCATCACCGATGCTAATGCCTTTTGATGGGAATTTGTCCTGATTGCTCGGAATGCTCGATCCCGTCCCATCATCCGTAATCCAGAGTTCCGACTGTTGGATACGTGCTTTGCGCCAGGGGGCTCCCGTCGGTGAATTGGCCAACCCGGCACTGAAGAAGACCTTGATGAAGCTGCTGTGTCATCGCTACGGGATGCGAAAAATGTCTTTATTTAGCTTCTGCTTATCGTTGCTCGATAGCCGAAAAGGATGAAGAAATCAAGATTGTCAACATTATTTTCGCCTGACGACAAATCTATAGCATAACTACCATAGATAGAGATGGCACTGTTTCTCACCCAGGACCGAAGCATCCTAGAGATTGAGTTCGAATACAATACCTACTGGCTGGATGAGTTAGCAACAATCTGGAAAATTTTAATTGCTGAGTAGGAAAACCTTTTATTTTACGAGTCGATCTTTCTTCCATTCCAGTAGCTGCACTAAGAGGCGTGATATTGGTTAGTTTTTTTTGTATTCTGAATATGAAAGTAGCTTTTTGTATTCATAAGTATGTTTCTGATTTCATACCGCTCCAGCTAACACTGGTCTAATTCTATTTATCCAGACTGTTTTTACAGATGCTAAAGCATGGCAGCATGATAAGAGTAATCGATTGAGTTTCAAAGGATTGAAGAAAGCACATCGGTTGATTTTCCCAGGCGTAAGTTTATTTTGCTACAATTGCCTTTCGTTTATTGATGAGATAAATATTTTTCACTTTTTTGGTTTTACTATCTAGATTTAAGAAAGGTACAAGACAGCATAATATTCAAACAGTTTTTCCAGTTTAGTTTGGGCGTACTTAAATGAAAAGCAGCTTTATCAGGAATTATTAGAAATCTCCCACATAAACCAAAACAACCCCTCGGGTGTGGTGGCGTTCAGTGATAATGATGGCAAAATAATGAGACGAGGTGGAAAGAAAGTTTTCATTGAATTTTAATTTTATTTCTTACTATCGCCTTAAATCAATTAGCACGGAATTTATTTCCTGCCAGTCATTCGGGATTTCTGCTACCACAGCGAAGATAAAAAAAAACTTTGCGTGTTCGGATGGCAACTAGGGGGTTTACTTTTTATACTGCTGGAGAACGATAGGAGCTTCTGTGTGTCACTCCGCTTTGTAAATTATTGTTTCGATTTTCTTTCAAGAAAAACACAAAAATGTTAGAATAGTCTATTTAACGAAATTTTTTAATGAAATTAAAAAATACAGTTTGTATGTAGACGAATAAAACTAGATAGTAGAAAAGAATTGCTGAAATTAAAAAAATCTCTAAATAATACAAAACTCTCGGGTAGTTCATCGGGTTTGATTGTCTTGTGTGTTCGCCCACAAAATCAAAATAAGTTGCGGAACAAAAACAAAATTGGTGACACTTTATCTTTCCTGGAAAACTTTTGTCATGTGTACTAGAGATCATTGACACGCCAACGTCAGTGAAGAATTATTGGGGATGTTTCGATAACTCAAACATCTTCTGTTAGAGTTAGTTTCTTGTCTATCAATACTAAATCCGCTTTCTAGGAACTTTGACGACATTTTAGACATGGGTGAATCTTTTTTCACTGCAAGCTGAAACAACAGTAAACGGTAACCACAAATGTGAATCTTGTCTTGATTTTATCTCAATGGCTAATATGCTCTATAGAAAAATACTGTGGAAGAGAAAGAGAAAGAGAAAGAGAAAGAGAAAGAGAAAGAGAAAGAGAAAGAGAAAGAGAAAGAGAAAGAGAAAGAGAAAGAGAAAGAGAAAGAGAAAGAGAAAGAGAAAGAGAAAGAGAAAGAGAAAGAGAAAAGAGAAAGAGAAAGAGAAAGAGAAAGAGAAAGAGAAAGAGAAAGAGAAAGAGAAAGAGAAAGAGAAAGAGAAAGAGAAAGAGAAAGAGAAAGAGAAAGAGAAAGAGAAAGAGAAAGAGAAAGAGAAAGAGAAAGAGAAAGAGATAAATGAAGTTTTTGTCTTTGAGTAAATAGCTTCTAATGTTTGTTTAATGCTTTTAAACAACATTTACCCCAAGTTAATTTCTAGACGGGTTTCTAAAAATCACTATGAATCATTATTTACACTTTTTAAGTATTTATTGAAGCTTTTAGGAACTTCGACTGAAACCCACCAAATGGCGGCATTGGGCACTAGAGGGTTAAATCACATGGAAATGTAACTATTTCGGAAGATTGGTTTAGATGGGATTTAGGTACATTTGAATACCTCTGTTAATTCAAACCGAAAAAAAAAACTCTTGATTATAACTTTTCTAATCGTCACAAGAGCATTGTAGTTCACCTGTTTGAAAGTTTTTTCCAGCCAAACAAACCATCAATTTATATCTGCGTCTATTTTTATTAGATCGTATCACTGGTAATGGAAAAACAAGGTAAATAAAATTAACTCCGAAGATCTCCCGAAACTTTTTCTTGCAAGTTTACAGGTCGTCGTCAGAAATATATCAAATATCTCCATTAGCGCTTGACATGACCCTATTTCGAGGCTTTTTTCGTTCGGTCTACTTTCTTTTTCAGCGACTGGCGTTACTCATTGAGCTCTAGCGGATGTCGAAAGGCTGTCGTGCCCTAGCGAAAGCCGACTGGAAAAAGAAGCCCAACAGTAACAATGATTTATAGAACCGACCATCCGCTTGCAGGCTGACTTTTCCCGAAGACGACATCCATCGGCTAAAATTAAACTCACATCAAGGCAGCAAGGGTATTCGTGTTCTTGTCCAATATTCCAGACATTCTGGTGATTGTGTGCATGTTCATCGGTCTCTTTTGCGCCTTATCAAATGTACGGGATAGAAGCAAAATGTTTGTCTGACGCCAAACAGTCTGCCGCTTGTTTCAGCATTGACGCACTGACACATACGGGTTGCCGAAGTTTGCCTTTCCGGCATGCGGACGGTTGTCTGAAACGTTTTGAAAAGCGCCGACATGCGTGTCACACGGTGACGGAACGGGGAATCCGTTGATGGCATCGTCAAACACATCAGCAACTTTTCATTCGGATCCTTCGTCGTGCTCTCGTGCATTTGGACCTTTGCTTGCCAAATTTTTCCGGCTAAAGCATGTCACTAATTTGTTGGCTACTGTTAACTTTATCAAAGTGTCTTTCAACACAAGTTCGGCGAGTTGGTTGGGAACGTACGGCCACGCTCAAAAGTCGCCTGGTAAGATAGAGGTTTTTGATTTTCTATAGCTTTTTTTTTATTTTCAAACTATGTGACTACAACTATGGAGGATTGTGAGCGTTGTACTAATCAATGGTTCTATGATGAATAGCACTGAAACATTTGCTATGTTTTGCCGCGATAACTTTTTTGGCAACACGAATGAGATTTTTCTCACTAGCATTTATTTTCCGGCCTTCTATTCAATCAAAATGTGTGGTTGAAATGACTTTGTTAACTTCGAGACTGTTATATTTTCGCAATTTTATTAATAATTTTAATAAATTACGATCTGCCAAATATTGAAATAGTTATATGCTTGTATGAGATTAATAAATAATAAACGAAAGATGGAAAGAATAATGTTCAGAGTTGAGATTATTATTGATGCTCTTTTCATAGTAACGTCGACCTCTTTTGGTTTTGCAATGACTGATTTTAGGGCTATCTTAGAAAAAATTTGTTTGACTTGAAGAATTCAAACGAGTTTTATTCAAGCGTTGTTATTCTACTTCGAGAATACAATAAGTAAATACGAACTTATCACTATACTACAAAAATCTTGTTAGTCTTGCACAAACAGTTTTAGTTTTGCAGGGGTCTCATGAGGAATTGATTTAAAACCGTCGACCAATATGGTAAACAGACTACGGTTGACTCCGTTAAAATGATCGCGCGAATTAACGCCAATAATAACTGTGATTTGCAATGCAATTGATTATTCTAGCAGTTTAAAAATAAATTTAATCATAACACTGGACAACAAAAGCGAGAAAATGTCCTAAAGCTCGAAAGAGCTGCACTAGAAAGATTATAGCTATTTAACTATTCCTGTGAATTTTGGTGCCTCTTGCCATTACCAAAACACGTCAACTTACGTGAGAGTGTCGCATAATAATTGCTCGCCGGGTTCGTCGCTTCAACGTTATGTTTGCGAGAAAACACATTTAAGTCTCTAAAAAAATGTTGGTGGCTTGAGGCACCAAAACTCACAGGAATGGCTCAAAACCTACAATCTTTCATTTTTTCTAGTTAGACCTGTGTTGATCAGTGTAATCAGACAAATCAAAAAAAAAAAATTTCTAAATAAATCATAAATTTAGCGTTTTTTTTTTTTTTCTTCACATAACATTTATTTGACACGGCACAAATACAATTTAATGTTTAACGGCGCCAATTATATCTGATGACTTAAAAACTAAAGCAAATTTTTTATCCTCGCTGCCGACTACGAGCTGAAATTAAGTCTAACTTAAAACTAGCATGGGACTTCCAATCAGTGTTTTGTTGTTCAATGGTCGTCTGATAATCGTCGAATGGCATGTATGGATTCGTTCTGCTGAGCCACGATGTCGTGAGTTGGGACAGAGGCTCGTAGTCCTTGGGTCCTGGTTCTGTTGTGCGGGGTCTGGTTGCTGGTTTTGTGCTTAAGGTTCAAACGTGTTCTTGTCGTTTTGTTGGGTGTAGACGGAGGGGAACGGGACTAGACTGGGGCGTGGATGGATTTCAGGAAAACGTATATAAGGGACATGTAGGATAGGTCACGGCTCGCCAAGACATCACGAACAGGAACAGCCGGCTGTCTACCCTCGGCCTGCAGGGAAGCTATTAATTTAGACCTGGCGTCACGGTGTACAGGGCATGACCAAACCACATGCTCTATGTCGTGATAACCTTCACCACAGGCACAGATACCACTTTCCCCGAGCCCAACACGACGGAGGAGCGCGTCAAATCTATAGTGATTGGACATAAGCCGGGACATCACGCAAATGAAATCCCGACCTACATCCAACCCCTTGAACCACGGGTTCGTCGATACTTTGGGGATTATGGAATGTAACCACCTTCCCAATTCCCCTCTGGTCCAAGCATTTTGCCAACTGATGATCGTATTCTGACGTACAAGTGCGAAAAATTCATTAAAGGCAATTGGTCTTTCATAAATATCACCGTTTGTTGCGCCCACCTTAGCCAAAGAGTCCGCTTTCTCATTACCCGGTATCGAGCAGTGAGAAGGGACCCACGCTAAGGTAATCTGAGTAGATTTTTCGGATAAAGCACTCAGATGTTCCCGTATTTTCCCCAGGAAATACGGAGAGTGCTTAACATCTTTCATCGATCGGAGAGCCTCAATGGAACTGAGACTGTCCGTAAAGATGAAATAATGGTCCGTGGGCATTTTTTCGATAATCCCTAGGGTGTACTGAATTGCAGCTAATTCTGCGACGTAAACAGAAGCAGGATTATCGAGCTTATGGGAGACGGTTAAATTGTTATTGAAGATACCGAAGCCAGTGGACCCATCAAGAAGTGATCCGTCAGTGTAGTACATATTGTCGCAGTTGATGTTTCGATATTTATTGGAAAAAATTTTAGGGATCTGCTGCACGCGTAAATGATCCGGGATTCCACGAGTTTCTTCTATCATGGATGTATCGAAAAACACAGTAGAATCAGAAGTATTTGATAAGTCGACACGATTTGGAATATTCGAAGAAGGGTTAATATTTTGGGACATGTGATTGAAATACAATGTCATAAAACGGGTTTGAGAATTAAGTTCGATTAACCTTTCAAAATTTTCAATCACGGGACGGTTCAAGACCTCACATTTGATTAGAATACGAGAAGACAGGCTCCAGAAGCGGTTTTTCAATGGTAGTACTCCAGCTAAAACCTCCAAACTCATCGTATGGGTCGACTGCATGCAACCTAAGGCGATACGCAAACAACGATATTGTATTCGCTCCAGTTTGATCAAATGTGTGTTTGCTGCGGAGCGGAAGCAGAAACACCCGTATTCAATAACAGACAATATCGTTGTTTGGTAAAGCCTTATAAGGTCTCCTGGATGGGCTCCCCACCATTGTCCGGTTATTGTACGAAGAAAATTCACTCTTTGTTGACATTTTTTCATCAGATACCTCACGTGACAACCCCAGGTGCCTTTAGAGTCGAACCAGACACCAAGATATTTGTGTACCAAAACCTGAGAAATCGTTTTACCCATTAATTGTGTTTGAAGCTGAGCAGGTTCATGCTTCCTAGAAAAAACTACTATCTCAGTCTTCTCCGGAGAGAATTCGATACCTAGCTGTAAAGCCCAAGCAGACAAATTGTCCAAGGTATCTTGCAATGGTCCTTGCAAATCGGCAGCTTTGGCTCCTGTAACAGAGATTACACTGTCGTCTGCAAGTTGTCTTATCGTGCATGAATTTGCCAGACATTCGTCGATGTCATTTACATAGAAGTTGTAAAGAAGGGGGCTTAAACATGAGCCCTGGGGAAGACCCATGTAGCTAATGCGAAAAGTTGCCAGATCGCCATGCGTAAAATGCATGTGCTTTTCGGACAACAAGTTGTGCAAAAAATTGTTCAAAATTGGAGAAAATCCTTGTCGGTGAAGTTTACCCGAAAGAATGTCAATAGAAACGGAATCAAAAGCCCCCTTAATGTCCAAGAACGCAGACGCCATTTGTTCTTTACGAGCATACGCCAGCTGAATATCTGTTGAAAGCAACGCAAGACAATCATTCGTCCCTTTGGCACGGCGGAAGCCAAATTGAGTTTCTGATAGTAGACCATTTGATTCGACCCAGTGGTCTAAACGACGGAGTATCATTTTTTCCATCAATTTCCGGATACAGGATAGCATTGCAATCGGCCTATAAGAGTTGTGATTAGAAGCTGGTTTCCCTGGTTTTTGGATGGCGATCACCTTCACTTGCCTCCAATCCTGCGGTACAATGTTTTGCTCCAGGAACTTATTGAACAAGTTCAACAAGCGCCTCTTGGCATTGCCGGGTAGATTCTTCAACAAGTTGAATTTGATTCTATCTAATCCAGGCGCGTTATTGTTACAGGACAGGAGGGCAACTGAAAGTTCTGCCATCGTAAAAGGTGATTCTATCGCGTCGTGGCCCGGAGACGCATCGCGAACAAGATTTTGCTCAGGAACAGAGTCCGGACATACTTTCCTGGCAAAATCAAATATCCACCTACTTGAAGACTCCTCGCTTTCGTTGACCGTTACGCGATTCCGCATTCTTCGGGCTGTGTTCCAAAGAGTGCTCATCGATGTCTCCCTCGACGTCTCGTTCACGAACCGACGCCAATATCCACGTTTCTTTGCTTTAGCCAAGCTTTTAAGCTTGGTATCAAGCTCCGAATACCGTAAATAGTCGCCAGGTATACCTCCCGTCTGGTAGGCCTTAAATGCGTCGTATCTTTGCGTGTAGACATCGGAGCACTCTTGGTCCCACCACGGAGTGGGAGGCCGTTCTTTGATCGTTACGCCGGGATATTTCTTCGTTTGGGCTTGCAACGCGGCGTCGAGAATCAAGCCCGCGAGGAGGTTGTATTCTTCAAGTGGTGAATGATGTTGAATCGACTCGACCGCTTTTGAAATCATTTCCTCGTATAACTTCCAATCGACATTTCGTGTGAGGTCATACGGAATGTCAATTGGTCGCATGCGAGTTGACCCGTTAGTAATTGAAATAAGAATAGGCAGATGGTCGCTACCGTGAGGATCGAGGATTACCTTCCATGTGCAATCCAACCGTAGCGACGTCGAACATAAGGATAGATCCAAAGCGCTTGGGCGCGCTGGAGGTTTCGGGATACGTGTCATTTCACCGTTGTTTAAAATAGTCATGTCGAAGTCATCGCAAAGGTTATAGATTAAAGAGGAGCGGTTATCATTGTATGGGGAACCCCAAGCCACGCCATGAGAGTTGAAGTCTCCCAAAATCAAACGTGGCGAGGGAAGAAGTTCTATTAAATCAAAGAGCAGCCGTTGCCCAACCTGTGCTCTGGGGGGAATATATATTGAGGCAATACAAAGCTCTTTACCTTGTATTGTCATTTGACATGCGACAACTTCGATGCCTGGAATCGAGGGGAGGTTAATACGATAGAAAGAATAGCACTTTTTAATCCCTAAAAGTACTCCTCCATATGGGGTGTCTCGATCAAGGCGAATAATATTAAAATCATGGAAGTTGAGATCAATATTTGAAGTAAGCCAAGTTTCACAAAGGGAAAATGCATCGCATTTGTTTTTATTTATCAAAACTTTAAACGAATCAATTTTTGGTAAAATACTTCTACAATTCCACTGTAAGACAGAGATAGAATCCTTCATATACGCAGTTGAATTAGGCATCGAAGGATACAATCGCTGCAAGGAGAGGCCATTGGGCAGTCAACTGCTTCAAAAATGATCTAACTGTTGGGAGGAATGCTGTAAGAAAAATTTTAATTGGATCGGGTACATTGAAAGTTTCAAAAATCCAGTCCACAATGTCAGAAAATTTCACTAATCCAGAGTTTGTTTCATCAACTGGGAGTGTAAAAGGAGCAACTGGGGTTTTAGATGTTCCTGGCAGTGCTGGGAACTCCTTCTGGGACTTTAAATTTGCCAGCCCAGGAGGAGTTTGCTTCGGTTTTTCCGCAGCACTGTTTGGTTTGTTTGTAACCTTCATTTCACTTTGAGAAATCTTAGGACCTTTTCTGGGAAGTTTAGGAGAGGAAACACTTTTCCTCTTTCTAGACTCCCCAGGATTGGCGTAAGATGCTCCCGCTGGTGAATCGTCAGAATCGGTTTCCTCAGAGGGCAACAGATCGAAGGGGTTCGAAGTAACGGGAGAAGTGGTAACGGTCTTCTTCAGCATGTCAGCGTAGGAACGCTTTGAACGCTCTTTGAGAGACCGTTTTATTTTATCCCTGCGCTGCATGTACACCGCACATGTCGAGAGCTCATGCAGATTTTCTCCGCAGTGAATACACTTTTCAGCGTTAACACTGCAAGAATCTTCCGCATGAGACTCCCCACACTTGCCACAACGTGCCTTATTGCAGCAGTAGGCGGCTGTATGGCCTAACTGCTTGCAATTCAGGCAGTTCATGACGCGGGGCACGTAGAGCCTCACAGGGAGACGAACCCGGTGGATCGAGACGTGGCTTGGTAGTGCAGACCCGGCGAACGTAACTCGAAACGAGTCTGACGGAGTGTATACTGTTTTGCCACCGATGATCGATGCTGACCGCAATTGCTTGCAGTCGAGCACCTTTACTTCGGGACAAGTTTTGTTCTTAAAGCACCCTTTGGCACTTTGCAGTATACACTCGACGGACAGACTCGAATCGGTTATGACACCGTCGATCTCCACGTCTCGTGCGGGTATGTAAACGCGATACTCGCGTGTGAAGAGCTCAGAGCAAGCTATATCGTTGGCCTCTTTCAGGTTACCGACCACGACACGGAGCTTGTTAGGCCGGACCTTGGAAATTTCGGTCACGCCCTTGTACTCCTTCGTCAGGTCTTTAGAAATCTGCAAGAGGTTCAACTTTTTCGATTTCGGTCCTGCCTTTGGCCGAAAATAAACAGTATAGCTGCCCTGGGCTCCGTCTGGGTAAAGCCTGGGGCGAGGGGGGACTGAAGAATGAACAGGGGAGGGGGTAACAGAAGGGTCAGGGTCAGAGGGGTTCGGGGATGGTGGCGCGGGAGGCGAGGGATCTACATCCATCGCGCTAAGTTTAGCGCACTAGCGCTGACAAGAACACGTACCTTTTTATTTCTCCCTTCCAGTAAGGTTGGTTGTCCGATCGTTCGAAGTAGCAGCCGTTACAGCCAGCAGCACCAATACAGCAGCACCAAACAGCCACCAGCAGCGAGCCAGGTGTGAGATCACTCCACACAGCGATACGACTCGCTGACACTGATGGCTTCTTCTTTTTCCTCGTTTGTGTCTCGTCCACTGCTGTAGCACAATCCAGCCAGCAGCCAAATCGGCTTACGCACCAGCTGGCAGTCACGATGCGAAACAGTTGCACAAAGGAACGACCTTGAACCCGGATTTATTTCACTCGACCAGGCAAACAATGCCAACACTTGTTCACACGTCTTTTGTTTTATACTCTATCGGACCGATCACCAAACACGTCCAGTACTGATGCGTGTTCGGCACAGAATGATAAATTTAGCGTTGAAAATTACAATTTTTATGACACATAACACGAGTAACACGAATAAATAAAGTGACAGTAATAGTTCTCAATTATGAACTCTAAAATGCTTTCAAATTTAGCTATTTAATTCAAATCTAAACTACGGTGATATTAATTTATAAGATGGAGTAGATCACTGAGCTTTGTTTCAAACATTGCTAGTTTGACGAAAGGCCGCAGAGTAAGAGTTCGCTGGGTTTCTACGCTTCTACGTTTTCTTATAGAAAAACTTCATTTAAGTCTATGAAGACTTTACAAACTTCAGAACTGGCTAAGCGCACCGTCATTTAAAGAACAGATTAAAAGTTTTAATCTTTCATTTTTCCACTTTGTGCTCTGGGCCAATTTTTTGTCACTTCCGTCGACCAGTTGTCAACAAAGGTTTGCCTTAGAGCTCAAACTGGAAAAAAATCGTATGAATTTTGGTGTTCGTAGCCTAATTAGAAATACGTGAAGCATTCAGAGCAAATACTTTGCGGCATTTCGACGCACCTGGAACCAATATTCAGAGGATTTGTTAAAAACTATAATCTTACTTTTTTTCCAGTTTGAGCTCTGGTACCAAATTTCTGTTCGTTTTTATCGACCAGTGTGATAAAACAAAGTTCGGGCGCAGTAAAAGGAATGCGAAACTGATTTATTTGATTCTCGAAATTTGTTTTCATGGTTTAGAGCAGCTCCTGGATATCGTCATGAGTTCATATATAGAGCAAGCAACCTTGGAAACTATTCTTGAGCGCTTTATCTGGCAGGGGTCTTCTTAATTTTATTAGGGATTTATAGCTGTTTTATCACAATTTCGGATAAGAACAAGATAACAAGATAACAAGATAACAAGATTCATGTCCCGTTTCTACGAAAGGGGTCGAAGATCTGGAGCGGACGGCTGAACTATTAGATGCAATGTCTCGTAAGTTACACCTAAGGCGGCAGCCTCGTCGCGAAACTAAGCATCGCAGCCCTAGTAAGACAGTATGCTTAAACAAACATACTACGAACAACCCAGAGAATGATACGAATCGGAACAATCGGTATAGACCTAGACAAACGAAAAAGGATAACGATTGGAAACTTGGTACTTGGAATGTTAGGACTCTGCTCGAACCGGCACGCGCGGGCATCTTGGACAGAGAGCTACGGAAGGCATAAGAGGAGGTAGCAGCCATACAAGAGGTGCGTTGGGCTAAAACCGGAGAACGTGGATTCCGGGCGGTTGATCCGATCGCGGGCACTTCTTTCAAGTACTACATCTACTACAGTGGCGGCGACAGAGCGGAACGTTTTCGTGCTACTCGGAAACCAAATGAAGCGTGTCATTAGGTGGAGGCCTATTAATCAGCGATGTTACGGATGTGATTTTTCAGACATCTGCAGATGCGGATGCGGATGCGGATGCGGATATGTGATTACGGATGCAGATGTTGATGCGGATGTAAATTTTCATGCGGATGCGGATGCGGATGTTCCGCATTTGCGGATGCAGATGCGGATATCCGTAGCATTTCTTGTGTTATATTTTGCTTTTTTCACATAACCATGCCCCTCCCCAGTGCAAAAGATATTTGGGCGAGTAGTAAATACACCAAGGAAAATTTTTCTGCAATACTTTATGAAGCGATATTTATTTTCAATATCCGCATGGTATGATGCGGATGCGGATGCGAATGCGGATATGTGATCACGGATGCAGATGTTGAGGCGGATGTCAACTTTCTTGCGGATGTTCCGCATTTGCGAATGCGGATGCGGATATCCGTTACATCCCTACTATTAATGACCGTCTATGCGTATTGAGGATCAAGGGCAGATTCTTCAATTACAGCCTTACCAACGTGTACGCACCGAAAAACGACGAAACCGATGACGTAATGGAGGAGCTTTATGAGCTTCTTAAGAAAACGTATGGAGAGTGCCCACAACATGACATAAAAATCGTCATCGGAGATTACTACGTCCCGTAACTGGTAAGAAAAGGCTTCACTCTATCACCAACGACAACGGCTTGAGGTTCGTAAACTTCGCCGCGGCCAGGGGAATGGCCAGGGGAATACCTATTTTGCACGTCTGAACATTTGTAAGCACACCTGAAGACACCTCAATGAAGAGGCCTGCTCCCAGATCGATCAAATGTTGATCGACGGCCGACACTTTTCAGACGTCATAGATGTGCGGTCCTTTCCAGGGCCAAACATCGACTCGGATCACTATCTCATGGTAGGCAAGATTCGCGCCCGATTGTCCACCGTATTTAAATCGAGATGGGCGAGGAAGATACGTCTTGACTAGGGATGTAACGGATATCCGCATCCGCATCCGCAAATGCGGAACATCCGCATGAAAATTGACATCCGCATCAACATCTGCATCCGCAATCACATATCCGCATCCGCATCCGCATCCGCATCATACCATGCGGATATTGAAAATAAATATCGCTTCATAAAATATTGCAGAAAAATTTTCCTTGGTGCCGAGTGTCTAGAGAAGAACTGGGCCTAAGCCAACTCGTTAATAGTGGCTAATCGTGAGACGCGTCAGATATTTCACCAGGCATGACACGAGGAGATTCTATAGAAAGATTGACGGAATCAGGAACCGGACCGTGCCAGTACCTGCCATGTGTAATGACAGGGAGAAGAACCTGATTACTGGTCGCCAGGCGTTGGAAATAACATTTTGAAGTGGTGTAGAACGGTGAGGACGGTAGAGTCGTCGAGGGGAACAGGATAGAAGATGGGGAGTGTGGTATACGACCTTCTGAAAAACTATTGTGCGTAACCCTAAAAAACGCTCGATTGATATGAGCAATTAAACGACGGCAGAGCCGCCATTGTTAATTAGACCATAGATACGAGCAGGTCATTTTACTTTTCATATAGATAAAAAGAAATGCATTGCCAGTCCTTCTGTGATCTTCGACTATGGATAGAAATCCTTTGTGATATCGGTGTTTAGTTCGTCATTGGGCGTAATTCTTGTACTAATGTGCTTTAGATATTATAATATTGATAAAACTTGAAAATGTTAAAGGGAGGACGGACAAGTTGTAGACCCACCAACATTGGACGAGGTGAAGAAAGCTTGCAAAGAGCTGAAGAACCACAAAGCCGCTGGGAAGGATGGCTTACCGGCCGAACTTTTATAAGTCGGGAGCGAGCGGCTGTGTAGCGCAATTCATCAAATTATTCTAAGGGTTGGTTGGAAGCACTCATATGCCCTATTTAGCGACAGAGGCCGTTGCAGGAAGCCTTTGTTGGAGAGTGCCAATGCGGTTTTCGAGTGGGATGATCTACAACGGACCAGATGTTTATCTTGTGACAGTTCCTCGACAAGTTTCGAGAACACACCTAGCAGACACATGATCTGTTTATAGACTTTGACTCGGCGTACGATACAGTGAAACACAACGAGCTGCGGAATATTATGCTTGAAAATGGTTTTCCAACAAAACTAATTAAACTGTTACGTGCGACGGTTTCACATCATGCGCCAGGACAGCGGGCGAATTTTCGAACGCGTTTGTGATGTTAGATAGTCTGAAGCAAGGAGACGGGCTCTAGAACTTGCTGTTCAACATAGCTTTAGAAAGTGCAATACGAAGGGCAGGTGTGCAGAGGAGCAACATCATCATCACAAATTCTCACATGCTTCTAGGTTTCGCGGACGACATTGATATAATTGGTGTTAACCGTACACCAGTTGAAGAGGCTTTTACGGTTCTCGAAAGGGAAGTTACGAGAATAAGACTTACCATGAACACTACCAAAACAAACATGGTAGCTGGCAGATAGCGTGGTAGTTCTGCGTGTGTTGGTTCTGTGGCGAAGAGGGATGGGGACACGTTCGAAGTGGTCGACGAATTTTTTTATCTTGGTACTCCAGTGACATGTGACAACAAAGTGACCCGCGAGGTTAAGAGACGGTTTGCGGTAGCAAATAGGGCTTATTACGGCTTGCGTTGCCAGCTTGAGTCCCCTAGCCTACAGATCCGTACGAAATTTGCACTCTATAGGACTCTGATCCTCCCGGTGGTGCTCTAAGGACATGATTCGTGGACGTGGAAGGAGGCCGATCGACGAGCGCTTGGGGTCTTCGAACGTAGAATCCTGTGATCAATACTAGGCGGCAAACTACAAATACAAACACGCTGATATTGTCAAGCTGATGAAACACGGCAGATTACAGTGGGCTGGCCACGTAGCACGGATAGCGAATAAGCGACCGGCAAAGATAATATTTTCCAGAGAACCGGATAGAGGCTGACGACTTCGAAGCAGACCTCGCACGCGCTGGATGTGTGCTGTCGATGAGGTTTCCAGAACAGCGGGGGCAAGGGGAGACTGGAGAGGATCAGCCCAAGACCGAGTTTTGTGTAGGCGTATTCTGGATTCGGCATACGCAACGATCTGTCGTCAGTAAGTACGCCTGTACGTGTCATGGACGTACGGCAATGACGAGAACTAGGAAAAAGTTGTCAAACCTTGGGGATATTGTTTGAATAGTCGTTTCGTTTTTTTTAGGAAAACTTATTTTCGTTGAAAATGTTCATTTTTAAATGTTCAGAAATTTTTTAGGCAACATAATTTTTTATCTAAAAACTCACTTTTAAACAAATCTAAGATAACCTTGTTTTGAAGTTACTTTTTTCTCAAAAAGCCTTTTTTACAGTGTTAAATTTCAGATTAAATTTCTACAATATTTTTGCTATTTGCTATTTGCTTTCTACTATTTGTCATTTTTCATTTGCTGTTTGCTATTAACTATTTGCTATTTGCCGTTTGCTATTGGCTATTTGCTATTTGCTTTTGTATATTTGCAATTGACTATTTGCTATTAGCTATTAACTATTAGCTTTTTGCTATTTGCTATTTACTATTTGCTGTTTGATATTTACTATTTGCCATTTGCTATTTTCTATTTGCTATTTGCTTTTTGCTAATTGCTATTTGCTATTTGCTATATGCTATTTGCAATTTGTAATTTGCTATTCGCTATTTGCTTTTTGCTAATTGCTATTTGCTATTTGCTACTTGCCATTTGCTATTTGCTATTTGCCATTTGCCGTTTGCCAGTTTGCTATTTGCTATTTGCTATTTGACATTTGAGATTTACCATTTGCTTCTTGCTATTTGCTATTTGCGGTTTGCTATTTGCTCTTGGCTATTTGCTATTTACTATTTTCTATTTTCTATTTGCTATTTTCTATTTGCTTTTTGCTATCTGCTATCTGCTATTTGCTATTGGCTATTTTCTGTTTGCAATTTTCTATTTGATATTTGCTATTTGTTATTTGCTATTTGCTATTTGCTATTGGCTCTTTGCTATTTGCTATTTACTATTTGCTTTTTGCTATTTGTTATTTACTTTTTGCTATTTGCTATTGTTATTGTTATTGTTATTGTTATTGTTATTGTTATTGTTATTGTTATTGTTATTGTTATTGTTATTGTTATTGTTATTGTTATTGTTATTGTTATTGTTATTGTTATTGTTATTGTTATTGTTATTGTTATTGTTATTGTTATTGTTATTGTTATTGTTATTGTTATTGTTATTGTTATTGTTATTGTTATTGTTATTGTTATTGTTATTGTTATTGTTATTGTTATTGTTATTGTTATTGTTATTGTTATTGTTATTGTTATTGTTATTGTTATTGTTATTGTTATTGTTATTGTTATTGTTATTGTTATTGTTATTGTTATTGTTATTGTTATTGTTATTGTTATTGTTATTGTTATTGTTATTGTTATTGTTATTGTTATTGTTATTGTTATTGTTATTGTTATTGTTATTGTTATTGTTATTGTTATTGTTATTGTTATTGTTATTGTTATTGTTATTGTTATTGTTATTGTTATTGTTATTGTTATTGTTATTGTTATTGTTATTGTTATTGTTATTGTTATTGTTATTGTTATTGTTATTGTTGTTGTTGTTGCTACATTCTCACGAAACTGTCCTCTTTTATTTGCCGTTGTGTGGACCTTTACTGCAAAATCGGTTTTGTCAGGACAATGTAGCCCAAATTATCTACGATACTCACCAAAACCATTAAATTCACTTCTTATAATAAAATTGGATTTTTTAAATGTATTAACGACTTATCGGATCACCGTATCCATTTCAATCGTCTTGATTTACTCCACTTCCAGAATAGTTAGGATTCTCATCAGCAGTCACTGTTTATGAGTGCAATCGTCCACCGTTGTATTGGAAAGGTTCCGGTTACCCAATCTCCTCCACTTTCTGAAATGAATCGGCCAACAAGCTTTAACGAGCGTTCGATTAGTGGGTGGCAGATCGTAAAAATGCTGCTTTCTGTATTCCCCCTTCAACAGTAATGTCATGTGAGGGATTTCGAGCAATCAGCAACTGCTGCACTGTTTCGGCTGGCCGTTGTTCTGTCTAGTCGAGTGCGGCCGACGATGCTAAACTCATCACTGCAGAAAACTGCCACAGACAAAAGCCACCCAATCCACTCGGATGGTACTGTCTGGCTAGCGGCCAGTAACAAACCAGCAACAGCAGCCGCTTAGGTCTATGGTGCCCCTAGAGAGATGAAAAAACTTCACCTTTCGATGTGATTCAATATTGAATTAGAGCGATACTAATTTGTGTAATTTCGATGGAAGAACCACCATTTGAGGGCTACTTCTGTTTTCACCACAGAGTCAAAGTGAGGGTCGTGGTTGTTGGCCTTGTTTCGCCACGTTAATCTTTCGTTTAGAACGGTGCATGCGATATTGGTAGCACAGATGTTGATTTCAATTTTAAAAATACGTAATTAAAAAAATCTCATTTGCGTCGTTCAAGTCTATTCATTTGAAAGTTAAAGCTATTTTACAGTTCTAACTCATTACCAATCGTACTAATAAAAGTTTGGCTTGAAATTGTAAAACCTGTGCCCAGTACTATTCTCACTAATTATCCTTACCAGATACACTCTCGCATGTGGTCCATCTTCCGACCCATCACCATGCGGGTTTCCAAACTCCACCTACTTCAATCAACAAACCAATATTCGTTTGGCAGGATGAACATTTTTTACTCATTCGCTTTCGATGTGTGAGCTAGCATAGCCAGAAATCCTCTGATCTGCTCAGTATTCAATTTGTATCACTTTTGTTTCCCAGTATCCTCTTCCTATTTGTTCCATACCATCCCGTGAGGGGCCCACTTTCCTGGACTGAAAATTGATGGACTAGCGCGCTTCAGCAGCTGGGTTGCCCGTGTCGGTTCGATATTAGGGATGAACGCCGAAAAAAGCAATCTAGCGAAAATAGGAAATTTCAAGGCGAAGGCGAAAAAAAGCTGGTCGAAATGAAATCCTTCTAGTGTCGTTTGGGCTACCGTTTTTTTGTTGTTGTCCGTGCTGTGTTGCCTGCAAGGATATGTATGAAGTATGGCACTTACGGCAGCAAATCTTCGGAGCCTGGCTGACTCGACGATAGATTCGCGATGAGAAATGGACGATAATTGAATCAGGACTGTAATCCTCTCTAACTGACATATGTTATGTCCTGAAATTGATCATATTCTTTTGTTTTTTCCCCACTGGTAGATGATTTATTTCATTGTTGCTGTGCATGCTTGTTAAGAATTAAGAATTCGTTGCTGTCGTTGTATCGTTGTAGTTAGGTGAATAAATGTACACGAATTTAAATTTAAGAAACAGAATTTGTTCGATGACGACTATTTGGATTAGATGCATGGTACTCGTGATGGTTTCAATTTATTGATTTTTGCGAGTGATATTTTCAAATGGTCACATCAAAATTGACAAATTACACGAATTACCTCCATTGACCATGTCTTCCATAATTCATTTTGTCCAATTCATTTTGATCAGGTGATAGCCCATCGATTTCAATCGTCCGCTTCAATACGGCATGCCTATGGGGCATCGCAGTCCAACCGGAAAGGTTTCACACACTCTAATCGAGAGGAAACACTGAAAAGCCATTGGAACGCAAACAATAATCCCCTCGCAATAACTTCTGATCAAAATGATTATCCATCTTTGATCACGTCGGCTTTATTCTCTTGTGCCGCCGAACCACTACATATATATTCTCGCTGTTGGCCCTTCTGCTTTCGACGTGAGTCTCAAGGATCAACAGCTTAACAAACCAAGGCACGGCTGCGTCCATTCGCCTAAGTATTCCCAAATTCCATAAAGAAAAACGTGAAGAAAGGTTCCTCGTTATTGTCACCTTCAACTTTTCGCTTGCTTCCACGCACACCGGGTAGCTCTGGAGGCCAGTCGATATTAAAAATTTATGTCAACCGCACCATCCGGCTTACTTTTACTTTTCCGTTTTGAAACGGGGCGGACCATGGCTGTAGTGGTCAAGTTTGTGCCTATTCGGTCATCACAATTTTGGTCACGCGATGCGGTTATGGTTTCCTAACAAGTGCTATTCTTTTGAGATATTGCTTACCTTTCTACCCCGTGCGTTGAAATATGTACGTGCGGTGAAAGCCGGGGGAATTGCTGGATGCTTTCTGGCGTGTAAATATTTTTGCGGAAATCGTAATACGCCGGTTTTACACGGTCTGGGGGTAGAGAAATGGAAATAAAATGTCCTGCCGTAAATCTTCATGAAGTAGGCAACTTTTTTTCTTCTTTGAAAACAGGTTGGATTAGGAAAGCAACATTAGAGTGTGATTATAACACATCATTCACGTTTCATTCCGGTCTAGAGTTTTCGAGGACGGTTGGACAATTTATATGGTTCAATGTTCTCTGGTAGAAATGCGTGTGTTCATATTTTATTGCAATATTTTAGTTACTGTCACACTTACTATTTTTGGAATTCATTTCAATATTTGTAAAAGGATGTAGTATTACAAAATTGTTGCGTTTAGGTCTGACGAAATTTTAAACTAATCAAATACCTTGGTAGTGCGAAAGTTGGTATCAAGTTACTTCTCAATAACCCGCACCGTTTAAAATGATGAAGGATTCAGGGCACCCTAGTAACAAATTTCATTTGTTTCTGTGTATACTATAGGGTTAATTTACTGTAATAGTGAATGTTTGCTATCAGTTCATTACTATATATTGCTATATTTGCGCAACACGCGTTTTGCTGTATAAGCTGAACACTGTGCGCGTATTTACTATCTTCGCCACACATGGTACACGTATTTAAGTATGCAAACATTTTGCTATCTCCGCGGAGCACTGTACAAGTATTCAACACATTCTGTGCCGAACACGCATCAGTACTGGACGTGTTTGGTGATCGGTCCGATAGAGTATAAAACAAAAGACGTGTGAACAAGTGTTGGCATTGTTTGCCTGGTCGAGTGAAATAAATCCGGGTTCAAGGTCGTTCCTTTGTGCAACTGTTTCGCATCGTGACTGCCAGCTGGTGCGTAAGCCGATTTGGCTGCTGGCTGGATTGTGCTACAGCAGTGGACGAGACACAAACGAGGAAAAAGAAAAAGCCATCAGTGTCAGCGAGTCGTATCGCTGTGTGGAGTGATCTCACACCTGGCTCGCTGCTGGTGGCTGTTTGGTGCTGCTGTATTGGTGCTGCTGGCTGTAACGGCTGCTACTTCGAACGATCGGACCTTACTGGAAGGGAGAAATAAAAAGGTACGTGTTCTTGTCAGCGCTAGTGCGCTAAACCTAGCGCGATGGATGTAGATCCCTCGCCTCCCGCGCCACCATCCCCGAACCCCTCTGACCCTGACCCTTCTGTTACCCCCTCCCCTGTTCATTCTTCAGTCCCCCCTCGCCCCAGGCTTTACCCAGACGGAGCCCAGGGCAGCTATACTGTTTATTTTCGGCCAAAGGCAGGACCGAAATCGAAAAAGTTGAACCTCTTGCAGATTTCTAAAGACCTGACGAAGGAGTACAAGGGCGTGACCGAAATTACCAAGGTCCGGCCTAACAAGCTCCGTGTCGTGGTCGGTAACCTGAAAGAGGCCAACGATATAGCTTGCTCTGAGCTCTTCACACGCGAGTATCGCGTTTACATACCCGCACGAGACGTGGAGATCGACGGTGTCATAACCGATTCGAGTCTGTCCGTCGAGTGTATACTGCAAAGTGCCAAAGGGTGCTTTAAGAACAAAACGTGTCCCGAAGTAAAGGTGCTCGACTGCAAGCAATTGCGGTCAGCATCGATCATCGGTGGCAAAACAGTATACACTCCGTCAGACTCGTTTCGAGTTACGTTCGCCGGGTCTGCACTACCAAGCCACGTCTCGATCCACCGGGTTCGTCTCCCTGTGAGGCTCTACGTGCCCCGCGTCATGAACTGCCTGAATTGCAAGCAGTTAGGCCATACAGCCGCCTACTGCTGCAATAAGGCACGTTGTGGCAAGTGTGGGGAGTCTCATGCGGAAGATTCTTGCAGTGTTAACGCTGAAAAGTGTATTCACTGCGGAGAAAATCTGCATGAGCTCTCGACATGTGCGGTGTACATGCAGCGCAGGGATAAAATAAAACGGTCTCTCAAAGAGCGTTCAAAGCGTTCCTACGCTGACATGCTGAAGAAGACCGTTACCACTTCTCCCGTTACTTCGAACCCCTTCGATCTGTTGCCCTCTGAGGAAACCGATTCTGACGATTCACCAGCGGGAGCATCTTACGCCAATCCTGGGGAGTCTAGAAAGAGGAAAAGTGTTTCCTCTCCTAAACTTCCCAGAAAAGGTCCTAAGATTTCTCAAAGTGAAATGAAGGTTACAAACAAACCAAACAGTGCTGCGGAAAAACCGAAGCAAACTCCTCCTGGGCTGGCAAATTTAAAGTCCCAGAAGGAGTTCCCAGCACTGCCAGGAACATCTAAAACCCCAGTTGCTCCTTTTACACTCCCAGTTGATGAAACAAACTCTGGATTAGTGAAATTTTCTGACATTGTGGACTGGATTTTTGAAACTTTCAATGTACCCGATCCAATTAAAATTTTTCTTACAGCATTCCTCCCAACAGTTAGATCATTTTTGAAGCAGTTGACTGCCCAATGGCCTCTCCTTGCAGCGATTGTATCCTTCGATGCCTAATTCAACTGCGTATATGAAGGATTCTATCTCTGTCTTACAGTGGAATTGTAGAAGTATTTTACCAAAAATTGATTCGTTTAAAGTTTTGATAAATAAAAACAAATGCGATGCATTTTCCCTTTGTGAAACTTGGCTTACTTCAAATATTGATCTCAACTTCCATGATTTTAATATTATTCGCCTTGATCGAGACACCCCATATGGAGGAGTACTTTTAGGGATTAAAAAGTGCTATTCTTTCTATCGTATTAACCTCCCCTCGATTCCAGGCATCGAAGTTGTCGCATGTCAAATGACAATACAAGGTAAAGAGCTTTGTATTGCCTCAATATATATTCCCCCCAGAGCACAGGTTGGGCAACGGCTGCTCTTTGATTTAATAGAACTTCTTCCCTCGCCACGTTTG
This sequence comes from Wyeomyia smithii, assembly GCF_029784165.1. NCBI lineage: Eukaryota > Metazoa > Arthropoda > Insecta > Diptera > Culicidae > Wyeomyia > Wyeomyia smithii. The sequence continues at coordinate 184,381,898 of NC_073695.1, read as the reverse complement.
ATTTTGGGAGACTTCAACTCTCATGGCGTGGCTTGGGGTTCCCCATACAATGATAACCGCTCCTCTTTAATCTATAACCTTTGCGATGACTTCGACATGACTATTTTAAACAACGGTGAAATGACACGTATCCCGAAACCTCCAGCGCGCCCAAGCGCTTTGGATCTATCCTTATGTTCGACGTCGCTACGGTTGGATTGCACATGGAAGGTAATCCTCGATCCTCACGGTAGCGACCATCTGCCTATTCTTATTTCAATTACTAACGGGTCAACTCGCATGCGACCAATTGACATTCCGTATGACCTCACACGAAATGTCGATTGGAAGTTATACGAGGAAATGATTTCAAAAGCGGTCGAGTCGATTCAACATCATTCACCACTTGAAGAATACAACCTCCTCGCGGGCTTGATTCTCGACGCCGCGTTGCAAGCCCAAACGAAGAAATATCCCGGCGTAACGATCAAAGAACGGCCTCCCACTCCGTGGTGGGACCAAGAGTGCTCCGATGTCTACACGCAAAGATCCGAGGCGTTTTTGGCCTTCCAGAAGGGAGGTATACCTGGCGACGATATACGGTATTCGGAGCTTGATACCAAGCTTAAAAGCTTGGCTGAAGCAAAGAAACGTGGATATTGGCGTCGGTTCGTGAACGAGACGTCGAGGGAGACATCGATGAGCACTCTTTGGAACACAGCCCGAAGAATGCGGAATCGCGTAACGGTCAACGAAAGCGAGGAGTCTTCAAGTAGGTGGATATTTGATTTTGCCAGGAAAGTATGTCCGGACTCTGTTCCTGAGCAAAATATTGTTCGCGATGCGTCTCCGGGTCACGACGCGATAGAATCACCTTTTACGATGGCAGAATTCTCAGTTGCCCTCCTGTCTTGTAACAATAACGCGCCTGGGTTAGATAGAATCGAATTCAACTTGTTGAAGAATCTACCCGGCAATGCCAAGAGGCGCTTGTTGAACTTGTTCAATAAGTTCCTGGAGCAAAACATTGTACCGCAGGATTGGAGGCAAGTGAAGGTGATCGCCATCCAAAAACCAGGGAAACCAGCTTCTAATCACAACTCTTATAGGCCGATTGCAATGCTATCCTGTATCCGGAAATTGATGGAAAAAATGATACTCCGTCGTTTAGACCACTGGGTCGAATCAAATGGTCTACTATCAGAAACTCAATTTGGCTTCCGCCGTGCCAAAGGGACGAATGATTGTCTTGCGTTGCTTTCAACAGATATTCAGCTGGCGTATGCTCGTAAAGAACAAATGGCGTCTGCGTTCTTGGACATTAAGGGGGCTTTTGATTCCGTTTCTATTGACATTCTTTCGGGTAAACTTCACCGACAAGGATTTTCTCCAATTTTGAACAATTTTTTGCACAACTTGTTGTCCGAAAAGCACATGCATTTTACGCATGGCGATTTGGCAACTTTTCGCATTAGCTACATGGGTCTTCCCCAGGGCTCATGTTTAAGCCCCCTTCTTTACAACTTTTATGTAAATGACATCGACGAATGTCTGGCAAATTCATGCACGATAAGACAACTTGCAGACGACAGTGTAATCTCTGTTACAGGAGCCAAAGCTGCCGATTTGCAAGGACCATTGCAAGATACCTTGGACAATTTGTCTGCTTGGGCTTTACAGCTAGGTATCGAATTCTCTCCGGAGAAGACTGAGATAGTAGTTTTTTCTAGGAAGCATGAACCTGCTCAGCTTCAAACACAATTAATGGGTAAAACGATTTCTCAGGTTTTGGTACACAAATATCTTGGTGTCTGGTTCGACTCTAAAGGCACCTGGGGTTGTCACGTGAGGTATCTGATGAAAAAATGTCAACAAAGAGTGAATTTTCTTCGTACAATAACCGGACAATGGTGGGGAGCCCATCCAGGAGACCTTATAAGGCTTTACCAAACAACGATATTGTCTGTTATTGAATACGGGTGTTTCTGCTTCCGCTCCGCAGCAAACACACATTTGATCAAACTGGAGCGAATACAATATCGTTGTTTGCGTATCGCCTTAGGTTGCATGCAGTCGACCCATACGATGAGTTTGGAGGTTTTAGCTGGAGTACTACCATTGAAAAACCGCTTCTGGAGCCTGTCTTCTCGTATTCTAATCAAATGTGAGGTCTTGAACCGTCCCGTGATTGAAAATTTTGAAAGGTTAATCGAACTTAATTCTCAAACCCGTTTTATGACATTGTATTTCAATCACATGTCCCAAAATATTAACCCTTCTTCGAATATTCCAAATCGTGTCGACTTATCAAATACTTCTGATTCTACTGTGTTTTTCGATACATCCATGATAGAAGAAACTCGTGGAATCCCGGATCATTTACGCGTGCAGCAGATCCCTAAAATTTTTTCCAATAAATATCGAAACATCAACTGCGACAATATGTACTACACTGACGGATCACTTCTTGATGGGTCCACTGGCTTCGGTATCTTCAATAACAATTTAACCGTCTCCCATAAGCTCGATAATCCTGCTTCTGTTTACGTCGCAGAATTAGCTGCAATTCAGTACACCCTAGGGATTATCGAAAAAATGCCCACGGACCATTATTTCATCTTTACGGACAGTCTCAGTTCCATTGAGGCTCTCCGATCGATGAAAGATGTTAAGCACTCTCCGTATTTCCTGGGGAAAATACGGGAACATCTGAGTGCTTTATCCGAAAAATCTACTCAGATTACCTTAGCGTGGGTCCCTTCTCACTGCTCGATACCGGGTAATGAGAAAGCGGACTCTTTGGCTAAGGTGGGCGCAACAAACGGTGATATTTATGAAAGACCAATTGCCTTTAATGAATTTTTCGCACTTGTACGTCAGAATACGATCATCAGTTGGCAAAATGCTTGGACCAGAGGGGAATTGGGAAGGTGGTTACATTCCATAATCCCCAAAGTATCGACGAACCCGTGGTTCAAGGGGTTGGATGTAGGTCGGGATTTCATTTGCGTGATGTCCCGGCTTATGTCCAATCACTATAGATTTGACGCGCTCCTCCGTCGTGTTGGGCTCGGGGAAAGTGGTATCTGTGCCTGTGGTGAAGGTTATCACGACATAGAGCATGTGGTTTGGTCATGCCCTGTACACCGTGACGCCAGGTCTAAATTAATAGCTTCCCTGCAGGCCGAGGGTAGACAGCCGGCTGTTCCTGTTCGTGATGTCTTGGCGAGCCGTGACCTATCCTACATGTCCCTTATATACGTTTTCCTGAAATCCATCCACGCCCCAGTCTAGTCCCGTTCCCCTCCGTCTACACCCAACAAAACGACAAGAACACGTTTGAACCTTAAGCACAAAACCAGCAACCAGACCCCGCACAACAGAACCAGGACCCAAGGACTACGAGCCTCTGTCCCAACTCAAGACATCGTGGCTCAGCAGAACGAATCCATACATGCCATTCGACGATTATCAGACGACCATTGAACAACAAAACACTGATTGGAAATCCCATGCTAGTTTTAAGTTAGACTTAATTTCAGCTCGTAGTCGGCAGCGAGGATAAAAAATTTGCTTTAGTTTTTAAGTCATCAGATATAATTGGCGCCGTTAAACATTAAATTGTATTTGTGCCGTGTCAAATAAATGTTATGTGAAGAAAAAAAAAAAAAAAAAGTATTCAACTGCAATTGCTATATTTGCCCGACACTGTGCTATCTTCGCCGAACACGGCGATCAACCGGCGGAACTTCAGAGCATAGAAAGAACGGGAGGTTTCTTTAATAGCGGTGACGGAGTTCACGAAAGCCCACCCCTTTCGCAATAATAAGACCTTATGTTCCTTTAGCTTTTCCAGTAAGACGAATTGGAGTAGACCAGTCGTTGCGGAATGCCAATTAATGACTCTTTTCTTTATTGCAAATTGATTGCCTTTATAGGCAACAGCAATTGCCGAAATGCTCAATTCTATGTGTGTACATATGTGTATGGCCAACTTGGGCTTCTACTGGAAACAGCTGGAGTGACGAGCATCAAAATTGCAACGCTGCATTTTGCGTGCTGTATGAATCGGGACCCAAGCCAAGCAACGAGTGTGCTGTAACGCTTAGGTATACGGCGTTCAGTTAAACACAGATGGGTGTATAACGGAACTTACTTGCGCGGGTCAATGGTTTAATTTTAAATTTGTTTGTTTATAGTTTACGGTACCGTACAAAAGAGTTCGTATATGACATTAAGTACTATAGGGTTAAAGTCGCAATACTTTATTTTAATAATTGTGAAGATATTCAAATAAAACAAAACGCTCACCTGTCCAAAAAACGCCATGTGCAAAATTTCAGCTCAATCGGAACTAGAATCGAATGGCACAGAGCGGTTGAAGCTCATGAAATTTCGGTTTCAATGTTTTTATTTTATGTCATATGGCGTAAAAATGCATGAAACGTCGAGATCTGGTATCATCTAAAAAAATTAACTCAAAGTGATTGGCTTAGAAATGCTTATGAATAAAATGAAGGTGGTTTTCTAATAAAAAAAGTAATAGTTTGAAAAAATCATTTACGTCATTGGCCAATGCTAGCTAGAATTTTTTCCCATCTTTCTAACAGATTTCGAATACCGTTACGATAAAAGTGTTCGTCTTCTGGAGCTATTCACAAATTAAGCCATTTTTCGATGTCCTCATATGAGCAGAACTGCTGATCCATCGTGATGGTTAATGACTGGACCAAAGGCGTAAAACAGTTCCCACTAGTGAACCTCAGCCTTCCAGCTACCGTACCCCTACCTTCTCGTGGTACCAACTGATGTGCGAGTAACCAGTGGAAAGATCGGGTAACCAACCCTGGTGGGACTGCTGGTCGCATGCTGACAGGGGGCGGGGCTTCCTTCCTCGGAAGGGAGTTTCCTGGGATCGACACCAACAGAAGCGTTCTAAGTAGCGCAGTGTCCTTCTCAAGTCCTGGTAGGGCCCGGGACACTAAACAATGGCACTACGATGGCCCCCTGCGACATAGTGGGGTTGGTCGCTGGCGTTGCAAGCCCGCACCATTAAAAAATAACAGCAACGAACGCAATAACGTTAAGTACGGACCGGAACAATCGGCTAGGACCTAGGCAACGAAAACGGACTAACGATTGGATTCTCGGAACATGGAACTGCCGATATCTCAACTTCCTAGGAAGTACCCGCGTGCTTTCCGAGGAATTGAAGACTCGCAAGTTCAACATCGTAGCGCTGCAGGAGGTATGCTGGGAGGGGACGATGGTGCGTACGTACAGGGATGGTCACACCATCTACCAGAGTTGTGGAAGCACACATGAGCTGGGAACAGCTTTTATAGTGATGGGAGAGATGCAGAAGCTGGTGATCGGGTGGTGGCCAATCAGCCCTAGAATGTGCAGGTTGAGGATCAAAGGCCGTTTCTTCAACATTAGTATTATCAACGTGCATAGCCCACACCTCGGAAGTACCGATGACGACAAGGATGAATTCTACGCTCAGTTGGAGAGTGAATATGACCGCTGCCCAAAACATGATGTCAAGATTTCATCGGGGATTACAACGCTCAGGTTGGCCAGGAGGAGGAGTACAGACCGGTGATTGGACGATTCAGTGCACACCAGCTGACGAATAAAAATGGCCTCAGACTAATCGACTTCGCCACCTCCAAGAACATGGCCATACGTAGCACCTTCTTTCAGCATAGCCTCCACCATAGATTCACCTGGAGATCACCGAATAGAACAGAAACACAAATCGACCACGTTTTGATAGATGGTCGGCACTTCTCGGACATTATCGATGTCAGATCACATCGAGGCGCTAACATCGATTCGGATCACTACCCAGTGATGGTAAAGATACGCCAAAAACTATCCGTTGTGAATAACATACGGTACCGTCACCCGCCACGGTATAATCTCGCGCGACTGAAGCAACGCGACATCGCAACACAGTACGCTTCATCGCTCGAAGCTGCACTGCCAGAAGAGGGAGAGCTTGAAGAAGCCCCTCTAGGGGATCGCTGGAATGCCGTGAAAACAGCTATCAGCAGTGCTGCGGAGGAAGTCCTGGGACACGTGCAACCGAATCGACGTAACGAGTGGTTTGACGAAAAATGTCGGCAGATTTGGACGAGAAGAACGCAGCGCGGGCAAAAATACTGCGTAGAGCCACCCGTCAGAATGTGGAGCGATATAGACTGAAACGGAGGCACCAAGTCCAACTCTTTAAGGAAAAAAAGCGTCGCCAGGAAGAGGAGGAATGTGAAGAACTCGAGCAGCTGCACCGCACAAACGAAACACGAAAGTTCTACCAAAAACTCAACGGATCCCGCAGAGGCTTTATCCCACGAGCCGAAATGTGTAGAGATAAGAATGGAGGCATTTTGATGGATGATCGTGAGGTGATCGAAAGGTGGAAGCAGCACTACGATGAACACTTGAATGGCGTGAAAGCAGGAGACCACAACAGGAGCGGAGAAGACGTGGTCGGTGCAACGAACGACGAAGATGTGCCACCCCCAACAATAAGCGAAGTTAAGGATGCGATCCGGCAGCTCAAGAACAACAAAGCGGCCGGAAAAGACGGCATCGGAGCTGAGCTTATTAAGATGGGCCCCGAAAAACTGGCTAGCTCACTGCATCGGCTGATCGTCGAGATCTGGGAAACAGAACAGCAATCGGAGGGGTGAAAAAAAGGGGTTATTTGCCCCATATACAAAAAGGGCGACAAACTAGACTGCGAGAACTATCGAGCGATCACAGTCCTGAATGCCGCCTACAAAGTGTTTTCCCAAGTCATCTCCCAACGCCTGTCACCATTAGCCAGCAGGTTTGTAGGAAGCTATCAGGCCGGCTTTATGGAAGGACGGTCTACGACTGACCAAATCTTTACACTGCGGCAGATCCTCCAAAAGTGCCGTGAGTTTAGAGTCTCTACACACCATCTTTTCGTCGATTTTAAAGCCGCATACGATTCAATAAACCGATAAGAGCTATGGAAAATTCTAGACGGAAACGGCTTCCCGGGGAAGCTGACAAGACTGATTAAGGATACGATGGAGGATGTGAAGTGTTGTGTGAGAATTTCGGGTGGAACGTCGGACCCATTCGAGTCTCACAGGGGGCTCCGACAAGGTGATGGTCTCTCCTGCTTATTGTTTAACGTCGCGCTAGATGGTGTTATGAGACGAGCGGGGTTTGACATGCGGGGCACGATTTTCAACAGATCAGGTCAATTTATTTGCTTTGCGGATGACGTGGATATTGTCGGCAGAAAATTTGTGACGGTGGCAGACCAGTATACCCGACTGAAACGTGAAGCAGATAGGATCGGACTGAAGATTAATACGTCAAAAACTAAGTATATGCTTGCAGGTGGGTCCGAGCACGACAGGGCACGCCTAGGCAATACGGTAACAACCGACGGGGATGAGTTCGAGGTGGTCGACGAGTTTGTGTACCTCGGCTCTCTGGTAACTGAGAATAACGATACCAGCCGGGAGATAAGCAGACGTATTATCAGTGGAAGTCGTGCCTACTATGGGCTCCACTGAACCACGAGCTTTCGCGCCTCTACGGTGAACCCAGTATTCAGAAAGTGGTTAAAGCTGGAAGGATACGCTGGGCAGGGCATGTAGCTAGAATGCCGGATAGCTACCCTGCAAAGTTGGTGTTCGCTTCAAATCCGGCGGGAACGAGAAGGCGAGGGGCGCAACGAGCGAGATGGGTGGACCAGATGGAGCACGATCTGCAAAGTACCGGGTGCCCGCTATGCTAGTTATCACGGCTCTGGTAGTAGCGGTCGAGCATTGTCATGCAGAAGAATCACTGACATTAACAGTCTCCTCCGAGCCGAGACTCGAAACTACACTGACTGGCCAGCATCGTACCTCGAGACCAACTGGAAGGTCGTCGTGCACGCTACGCCCATTTATTTCTAGTGCTGGCAGGGTTGCTAAGAAGAAGCGAATTCATAGGGTTGTCGTATGGCATCCTCGGGAGAGTTCCAGTCTACTGCAACCTCGAGAACTCAAGAGTATTACCGGAATACGCCTGCGGTACATAATTACGCCATGGTTGTGTTGATCAATTGCATCAGTTTATCTGGGAATCTATTGTTATGCGTGATCTGCTTTAGCTGTTCTCGATCGACTGTATCGTAGGCCGCTGTGATGTCAATGAAGATGTGATGTGTGGGCACGTAGTATCCGCTATATTCCTGTAAGATCTGTCGGATTGAAAACATCTGATTTGTGTGAACTCCAATGAAGCTTGCTTGGCACTGGTCGAGGAACCTCCTGGTTGAAGGTGATAGCGATGAAAAAGGGTCTGCGAGAGTGTTTTGAAGGTGCCTTTGATAAGCGAGATGCCGCGGTAGTTGCGATTGTCGCCCTTTTTTTAGTTTGGGCAGACGTCTCTGTCCATTCACTCGTCTGATAGCTTTTCCTCCTTCCAACTCCTGGAAATGACCCAAAGCAGTGCTCTAGCCAGTGCTTCTTACCATGCTTAAAGAGCTTACTCGGGACTTTGGCTTTGATTGTTTTCACCTTCCCGATCTGATCACGAACTTCATGAATATCGGGAGCTGGTGCTCGGTCATCTGCTGCTGATGCTCCTGCGTCAGTTGCTGTTCCACTTTTGCTTACTGTTGCGCCATTTTGGTGTCTATTGAAATACTGCTTCGACCTGTCGACCAACTCACTGGCATACGCGAGAAGGTTCTCGTCTGAGGCGTTGCGCATGTCGGCTTGCGGTTCATTGTTCAGTGAGAATGGTTCACCTACTCATAGAACTTACGCGTATCGCTGGCACGGGACAGCTGCTCTAGCTCCTCAGATTCACAAAATTCTAGCTGGTGCTAATTTTGTCTGTGGATCGCGGTTATGTCGTTCCGTGCCAATGTGTACTTGGCCTTGTTCCCTCTCGTTGATTTACGTCTAGGGCCGGTTCTTCTCATTTACCGCTGCCTCGTCATAGTAGTCGTTTCTGCCGATCGGTGCCTCCGCTCCTAGCGTCGCCATTGTGCTTTCCCTGATAACTTATATATTCCTGCTCCCGGAGTTGCTTGGTTTTTAACCAAGGGGTTCGACTGTGCCGTGCGTGATACATGGTCTACAATTACGGTAGATGGTGATCCGAGTCAATATCCGTACCGCGATTGCTGCGTACGTTGGCCTAAGAATAACTGGCCGTCGATCGACCAAGTACACATGGTAAATTTGGTTTAGTTGGGTGATCTCCAAGTGGTTTTGTGGAAAACGGCACTTCGGATTATCAGTCGTCGGGAAGCTGCAAAGTTAACGTTCGGTGTGCGATCACCACTTTGTACACTTTTTTCCGCGTTCATGTTTTTTTCCAGCTGCATTATTGTACGAGAAATGCGCAACAACAATTTTTATTGGTCGAATGTCACTTTGGAATGAACAGAGTCGCGACGATTTTCATAGATTCCTTAAGTTGTTGGTCTAGGTCTCAACTGATAGTTTTGTGACGATCAGAGTTTTTTGAGGTTTTCTAGGCTGTTCTTTAGTTGCAGCGTAGCTGATAATTTTTGTTGGTTGATACCTCATTTTAGAAAATTTTTTTTGCAGTGGACTTTTTTTTTATTTGGTCACATCAGTATACACTGGATAGACGACAGATTTCCGGAATCTCAAAATCATAAAGCAAGTGACGTAATTAAGTAATTTTAACTTAAGTTTTCAACTGGAATTATTGTATTAATTCAAGGGATTCAAGGGATATTTCGGCTTGCAGTCTAATTGATTACGTTGATTTCTAACTGTTCATCCCCGACGTTTCGGTCCTTCTATGGGACTATCATCAGGGCCTACAATATATTTATTATTTTACGTACAAATAAGTCATTTTATTTCAGCATTATTGGGAAGAAATAAACATTTGTTTTAATTTGTCGTTACCCAAATACTGATTCACTTTAAATTAATCCACTTCATCAGCAACGCCTATGAAAAACTTTTTTTTCACGAATGAAAACATTTTTGTGCTGACCAATGTTCCTATTGATATTCGGTTGCCAGTTTCATGGTTTTCTACTCCGCCAGACTAGTAAAGTACAGTGAGTGGCTAAAAGGGAACCAGGGTTATGTGTCCTGGAGGCCAGCAAGCTGTCATACCTCAGAAATGTCACTTTGTAGTCAGTTAGTAAAAATTTAAAAAAAGTTAATTTTTAATTTGAAAATCAGAGAAAAATCGGAGAAATCTCGGAAAAAATACGTGGTGCTTACTGCAAGGTCGGTCAAAGTTTAATATAAAAAACCAGGCATGTCCAAACCCACCACACCACTGCGTGTGTGTTTTAGGTGATGCCACGGAGGGTATTTTCATTGCCCTTCAGTGCTTATAAAAGACGGAAACCCACAGTGTTCTAAATAAAACAGCCCTTCAGAAGCTTCGGCAAACACAGGCCCGAGTGTTCCCGAATTCGTGAGCCCTCGAAAGCCCGCTTGCTAACACGTGTTTTCTCAAACGCATCATGTTTACAAAAGTACATATGAAAAAAATATTGCAGGTGATTGTATGCGATGACTACCGTCAACCTTTCCAATATTATACCATTGTCGATCTCGTCGTGACGACCAATGCTCGTGTATTCCCCGAAACTGCGAGCCCTCGGTTGCCTCATGTGCCGAGGTTAAAAACCCTCGGCTCGCGTGTTCACGAATGGCTCTCTAGTGTTTTGTCTTTAGCTAGCGACGGTAATACGAATAGCCCTGCGTGCAGTGTTTGTGAGCAGATGGCTCCACGCGCTTTGGTGTGCTGTGTTTTCCCCATGCCTGTAAAAACGGGCCTTTTTAACAATTAAAACCCCACATTAGCAGTCATCTTTTTTCTTTTCATTGCCACTTCTCCAATGTTTTCCGGACAACATTCCTTACAAAAATTGTCAAGTTTGAAGTCAGAATCATTGCTTTAATCTGAATATGAACTCAGAGCGGAACATGTACACTTTCTTCATTCACTGGTAAAGTACACTTATTTTGTTAATCAATTTTGGAACTTTAAAAATCAACTTTCTTAGCTGGTAAACGGCTGCATAATGCGATCCATTGGTGCCAAGTGCACCTATTGGAATAAAATAGACCTCTAATCCCGACCTACAAGCGGTGCTAGCTGAGCAACTAAGGGAAGATCGTGAAATCACCCTCGGTGGGAACTTGTTCGCATGCTGACGGGTTAGCAGGGCTCTTTTGAGTTTCCGAGCGTGTGTCCTCTATGTTAGGAGTGGCTCAAAACGGCATCTGTACTCGCTCAAAACGTCATCTGTACTCCAGGTTAGGGGCGGCCGAATGGTGCACAGGCCTTACAAGCCGCCACCGTAAAATACTCACAAGTAATGAACGAGGAACAAAGAAATTCGAGCTGGAACAATCGGCACAGATCCACGGGACTAAAACGGACTAACGATTGGAAACTCGGGACGCGGAACTGCCGATCCCTCAATTTACAAGGGAACAAACTAGTGCTCTCCGAAGTGTTGAAATCCCACAGGTTCGACGTTGTACCACTGCAGGAGGTGTGCTGGAAGGGTTCAATGGTACATACGTTTCGAGATGATCATGCCACCTACCAGAGCTGCGGAAACACACATGAGCTAGGGACAGATTTTATAGTGATGAGCGAGACGCGAAAACAGGTGAAATGGAGGTGGCCAATCAGCTCTCGAATGTGCAGATTGAGAATCAAGGGCCGGTTCTTTAACATCAGCATCATAAACGCCCTGACCTCGGAAGTACCGCAGACGAGCGTGAGTGCCGTGGAGCGTGAGTACGACCACTGCCCAAACTATAATATCAAGATCGTCATCGGGGATTTCAATGCTCAGGTCGACCAGAAGGATAAATAAAAACCGGTGATTGGAAGGTTCAGCGCTTACCGGCTGATCGCACTACCTACAGATCGAACACGTTCTGATTGATTGTCGGCACTTCTCAGACATCATCGATGTCAGATACTACAGGAGCGCTAACGTTGACTCGGACCACTACTGGTGATGCTTAAGATGCGCCCAATACACTTTGTTGTTAACAACCTTCGGTACCGACGCCCGCCCCGGATAGATCTCGCGCGTCTGAAGCAGCCTAACGTCGCCAAAAACTACGCGCATTAGCTCGAAGCTGCGCTGCCGGAAGAGGACCAGCTGGAGGAAGCTCCTTTCGAGGACTGTTGGAACACCATAAAACAGCCATCAACAGCGTAGCGGAGAACGTCATCGGGCATGTAAGACGAAACCAACGAAATGTGTGGTTCGATGACGAATGTAGGAGGGTGATGGATGAGGAGAATGGTGCGCGGGGGGCTAAGGTGCGCAGCATGAACAAGCGCCGCCTGGAGGAGGAAGAGAAGTATACAGAGCTGGAACAACTGCATCGATCTCAAGTAGCGCGAAAGTTCTGCCAGGAGCTCAACGCATCCCGCAGAGACTGTGCCGTGAGCCGAAATGTGCCGGGAAAAAAATGTCAGTATTCTGATGGATGATCGTGAGGTGACCTAAAGGTAGAGGCAGCACTTCGACGAACACCTGAATGGCGCGGAGAAAGCAATCCTGTTGGTGCAATAAACGTAGATGAAGTCCCAGCTTATAAAGATGGGCTCGGAAAAGTTGGTACCGGTTGAATGCATGAATTTGGGATACAGAATAGTTACCGGAGGAGTGTAAGGATGGTGTTATCTGCCCTATTCCTATCTATAAGAAAGGCGAAAATTGGACTGTGGGAACTATGTGGGATTACCGTCCTGAATGTTCCAAATAATTTTCTGCCGACTCTCATCGCTAGCCAACAGATTTGTGGAAAGTTATCAGACCGGCCATACCATACGGCAGATCCTAGAAGTGCCGTGAATACAGAACCCCGACGCACCACTTTGAAGCTGATTAGGCTGATAAAGACCACGGTGGAGGGGATGCAGTGCTGTGTGTTGATTGTCGGGTCCATTCGAATTCCGCAGGGGGCTTCGTAAGGGTGATGGCCTGTGCCTACTATTTAGTATTGCGCTACAGGGTGTAATAAATCGAGCGGATATCATCACGCAGGGTACGATATTCAACAAATCCAGTTAATTCGTTTGTTTTGCTGATGAAATGGACATTGTCGACAGAACAATTGCTATGGTGGCATAACAGTAGACCAGACTAAAAGGGAAAGCAGCGAGGTTTGGGTTGTAAGTAAATACATTTAAAACCAAGTATATGCTAGTCGGCGGAATCGAAGCCGACCGACAACGCCTAGCATTACGATTGACGGCGATGAGTTTACGGTAGTCGACGAGTTTGTCTATCTTGGCTCACTGGTAGCTGATAACAGCGTATTATCAGCGAAAGTTATGCCTACTATGGGCTCCACAAGCAATTGCGGTCGAACAGACTAAGCACCCGTACGAAGTGTAACTTGTACAAAACGCACTTAAGATCGGTTGTTCTCTACGGGCATGAAACGTGGACAAAGCTCGAGGAGGACCTGCAGGAGCTCGGAGCTTTTGACCGACGAGTACTAAGAACGATCATTTTCGGCGTGCAGGAGAACGGAATATGGAGGCGGAGGATGAACCATGAGCCTGCGCAACTCTATGGCGACTCCGTATTCGATAGGTGGCTGAAGCTGAACGGATACGATGGACAGGGCATGTTGCATGAATACTGTAAAATTACTCGGCGAAGATGGTGTTTGCCTTGAATGCAGTAGGACAGCGGTTCTCAACCTGGGGTACGCGTACCCCTGGGGGTTCTCGAAAGCCTTCAGGGGGTACGCGAAAGAGAAATCGGTAATGGCGGACAGAGCCATTTTTCTTTATAATACCCCATTTGTTGTTCAATCTTGCTCTTAACGTGCAACGGGACGGAACCCAACCAAGGGATGACCAATGGCTTCCTCCTGCATACTACCGAATTTTTGAATGCGTCATAAAATATCGTTAATTTCGTATAAAGCAGTCGCGCAACCTCTCAAACTAATTATTCTATTCTCTTAACACTAATAAACATCGCGATCGTAACTAATTTACACGAAAAATTTACCGAAATGATCTGAAACTTACCTATAAAATGTAACGCCTCGAAAAATTTTGTTCTTTTCTAGTTTCAAGTCAATTGTGTGTGTCAGGTTGTGCGCCAGTGTTGTCAGCATTATCAGCAGCAAGCTGCACTAGCATATCAAAATGTTCAAAATTATGATTCTGTTGAATTTTGGGGCAACAAAAAAATTGAAAATTTGGTAACCATGTACTGTTAACTATGATAAAATAATGCATGGATTCCGTCCCGTTCCACCTTAAAACACGACTGTAGTAATCAAATTAACCATAGTTTTATTTGAAACTTGAACTAGACTACCACAGCATGATCTACCACTACTCTGCGAAAACGTTCCAAGCCAGGGGGTACAGTAGATCTGACAAATATCCCCAAGGGGTACGCGTACAAAAAACCTAAATTAATCCACCTAGCGGTCAGACTCAGCCTTTCTCATTCAAACTTATTATTTGTAAAAATAGATTTACATGAATGCTTAAATCTAATAAATGTTTATCCACTCTTTGGGTTCTAAAATATTGATGTTGTAATTAAAGTATAAAATATGAAATTTGACGTAATGTTAGTACTTAAGAAATAGCGAAATAAAAGCAATGACTCTTAATTTCAAACAATTTAATCACGAGCGATGCCGGGAACGTTCAGATAATACGATACCACATTTAAATCTTGTTGAGGCCATATATATTGATCGAAGCAGGTAAAGTGTTGAATAGTCTTTGAATTTCTTTTCTTTCTAAAGCTTTTAAACAGCAAATCAAATTGTTATGAAGTTTGTTATTTGTAAGTTTGAGTAATGACTCATTTGTATGAGTTATGTTTAAATAAGTCGTGTAATACTTGAGATAATAGACTTTCGTTGTTTTACAAATTAAAACATAACGCTTGCTTAAGTTTGATTACAATCAAATGAAAAGGTAACGTATGGGGCAGCCAAACTTTGAAACCACGTGTTCAAACATAATTCATCAGTTAACCCTTAACTAGCCCGTTCATCTGATATCAATATTGTTCAAATCGGTTGTGTAGTTTCTAAGTAATGAAGTTTCGTGATTTTCACATTTCGATACATTACAGACGAAGTTACAGTCCGATTACTGCAAAATTCAGTAGGGTGTTATGAGGTAGGTAGACCTTTTATTTGATACTGATTCTGTGGAAATCGGGTCAACCATCTCTGAGAAATATGAGTGAGTCCAAGTAAGTTGTCTTGGAATATGTTCCATTTCATAGCTGGATTTCACATTTTTAAACATAACAGGCAAAGTAATAATCCGTTTGTAAAAAAAAATCATTAGGGTCTTATGGGGCAACAAGACCTTTCATATGACACTAATTTTATAAAAATCGGGCCAGCCATCTCTGAGAAACATGAGTGAGATTAAATAGTCTCCAGAACCCGTTTCTTTCCATAACTTCTGAACCACATGTTCAATCTTCATAAAATTCAAAAGGTAAGGGTTTTTAAGGTAGCCCGTTCATTTGAAACTAATTTTAATCAAATCAGATGTGTGGTTTCTGAGATATTGATGTTTCGTGATTTTTACACTTTGATACATAACCTCTAAACTAGAAATCAGATTACAATAAAATTCAATAGGGTCTTTTAGGGCAACTAGACCTTTCATTTGCAATTAATTTCATTGAAATCTGTTCGGTCAGACCATCTCTGAGAATAGTGAGTGCGAAAAAAGGTGCACATACACACGTACACACCCACACACAAACATATACACCTATACATGCTTATATGCAGAAAATGCTCGATTCGTCTAACTGAGTCGAGTAGTATATGACATTCGGCCATTTGGATCACTTTTCTACCTTTTAATTAGCCAGTGATCGTTAGGAGGAAGTCAATATGTTTACTTTCATTATGTGATTTCACATTTTAATGAACAACGGACAAAGTTACAATCCGATTGCAATGAAATTTAATAGCAACCTATGGGGCAACTAGACCTTTCATTTGACACTAATTTTGTGAAAATCAGTTCAGCCATCTCTGAGAAAAATGAGTGAGTTTAAACAACCTCAGGATAACTTTTCTTTACATAACTTTTGAACCATATGATCAATCATTACGAAATTCAAAAGTTCAGGGTTCTGGAGACAGCCCGATCATTTGAAACCAATTTTAATGAAATCGGTTGTGTGGTTTCTGAGATATTGATGTTTCGTGATTTTTATGTATCCTCTAAACTAAAAATCCGATAACAATGAAATTCAATAGCAACCTATGGCGCAACTAGACCTTTCATTTGCAATTAATTTTATGAAAATCGGTCCAGCCATCTCTGAGAAAAAGTGAGTGAGAAAAAAAAGTTGCACATACATACACACACACACATACACACATACATACATACATACAGAAAATGCTCAGTTCGTCGAAAAGGGTCGAGTGGTATATGACATTCGGCCATTGGGACCACTTTTATACCTTTGGTTTTTCCAGTGATTGCTATACCTTTCTAGGAGAAAGGCAAAAAGGTTGAGAACCGCTGCAGTAGGAGGAAGGCGATTAGGGACGTAGTGGGCAAGATGGGTAGACTAGATGGAGCGAGATCTGGCGGGTATCACACGGTGTCCTAGGGATTGGAGCGCGGCAGCCAACAACTGAGTGAATTGAAGAAACTTTGAGAATCAGGTCTTGTCATTATTATGGAATGCCAAATAAATAAAATAAATAATACGCTGACTTCAAAACAATGCTGAAAATTCTGGTAATTGCAACATTTTTCAGCATGACACATGGTTCACACTGTACAGTATGATATCTGATCTGCTTAGCGATAGAGAAAAACCCTCGAAAAATACAGTGCAACTTACCATATTCGGAGAGATTCGCGATTAGGGCGCAATAACAAAATACAAACAAATAGTTTTACTACACATTGGCTTAATTAATGGCAAGGGTCCTCACTTTTGTAATAATCGATAAAGTTATTTAATTCAAGTTATCAGTAAAGGGCGATAGAATAGTTTACCCAAAACAAAAAAAAAAAAAAACTTTGGAATTCGTTGTTTTCGTTGTTTGGAAGCAACGGGCTCATTTACGAATTATTTTGTATACAGGTACGAATGAGTAACGTGCTACTCACACTGATTGAAAGAAAAAACAACAATATTTTGACAGATATTCTGGACGACAACACTGTATGTTCATAAAAAAAAACTTCCCCAGCTGCGTTCAGAATCATTAAATTTGATGAACACGCAATGAAATTTCAGCGTTTATCAATACATTTTGCACATTTCTGCTCAACATAAAATTATATAGATGTAATTCAATTTGAAATTGCTTAGCAAACAAGTTATAGTTTCTTTTCTTTATTCGTGGGGCTTGCATTATTGAATGATACGACTGTTTTCAATCGCTGACCAAGTCTATGTTTGATGAAGCTTCTATGATCGGAAAATTGAGCAAAGGTGTGATAAGTTTACGTGATGAAGACAGTTGAAGGTAAAACTACAGGTAACAAAAAGCAAATACGAATAACTATTCACTCATCGATCATTCTTATATCAACGTTTAATTTTTTTTTATTCCCTAAAATGTGTCCGGAACGAAGTCAAAACGGATCGAACTAAAATGGAATGGTACGGGCTGGTTCAATTCCAGGGCCACAGAATATGTAGATAAAAAACAAACAAGGATTTCGAGATTCGGCACCATAATAAAAACTGATAATTTCAGAAAATATCATAAGATTTTTTTTCGAGCAAAATATTTGCCATAATGGTCGAACCAACTAAAAAATATACAGGACAATGTCATCGAGTTAAACAAGAAAATATATATCATGATCAAGACCGTCTACTGAATTTATTACGTTTTTATTTCGCACGTTTCGTTTCATTATCAAAATATTCATTTAGCTAAACTTCTGGCTTCTATCGATACTTTCGCTGATTCATTTCCTGACAGCTAACGCTGCTCTTGCTTCTCTATGCTGGTAGGTCGGTTCATTATACTTCGGTTTACATTTGTGTTTGGGCTACCTTTTCATATACATTTCTCTTACTTCAATAATTTCGCTATTGGTATTGCTTATTTTGGTTGTATCTTTCCAAGATGCGATTTTTTTACAATTCTATCCTGCATTCATCAAACATTAAGCTGGTTCGAGACGCGTTACCTAGTTTCTATTTTTTTATTTCTTATCAGGCTAGCAGAAATAATCTCACTTATCTTGTATTATACAGTTTAACTCCATTATAGCATTATCCAAATTGCATTTAACCTACGGTAGAAGAAGTACATTTGTAAAATTACTGTATTTTGATTATTGTTTTCGTGTTCGTCGCCTTTATCTAGAATTACGTGATTAAATTTGGTAGAAAAAAAATCCTTAGATGGTACACCAAATTTAGCATAAACTGTGCACAGTTCGTTATAGATATTTGTTTGACGATATAAACCGAAGAGTGAAAGAAACGCTTTCCTTAGTCAAGCAACACGCCGGTTTACAGTAAAGTATAGAGTCCATTAATTTTAATTCCAGTTCATTTCATTACGGCTGTGGTTGGATCTAGTTTATTATACTGCGTCCATAACGCGGTCGGGTTGGTTTTTTTTTCTTCGCGCAAAGGATAACGTTTGACGGATCCGGAGCTGGAAGAGTTGCTCGCTTTAAGCACCAGGTTTATTACTTCCTGTGCAAGTATCTGGAAGTTTTCTTTTATACCTACGTCTTGCTTTTTTATGAATTGGGTTCGTTGAAGAGAATAATATATTTTGACAGTGATGCTGGTTTATACTGTAGAAAAAATTGGTTTTGTTATTAATTTTATTTAGTTCGTAATCACTGTGCCATGTGCTGATATTAAAAATTCATTTCGGGCAGACTGAAACGCCAGCGGATGTTTGCGATTATTATAAGAAAGCTCACCAAACTCGAGGCTTTATGTACGACATGAACGTAATTCAAACTTCAGTTTTATTGAAAACAACTAATTTTGAAGTCAATGTTCGTGAAAGCGTAACAAGAAAGAAGCCAGCGGGCTCCGTGAAAAAGAGCTATGTGTTATTTGCCCTGGCGGCTTTTCCCAATGAATGTCTTGTCAAAATGTCACGGCAGCACAAAGAAAGCGGCATCCGCACAGCAGCAGCGGAAATTTGCTGCTGTTTTTCTTTCAACATTCTTAATCTTTGTACTTACACCTATACACCCCAGGGAAGGATAACCGTTATATCTGGTGGATGTTGCTACAGTAGCGAAATTGAAATGAAGAAAAGAAATGCGTATGTAACACGCTAGTAGAAAATTCTGTCGAAAGAAGAAGACAGAGAGGGAAAAAGTTTTGTACTGAATTGAAATAGAAATGAATGGAATTTAATCCTAGAAGCGGCAAGTGTGCGCGAGCGTGTGCGTGAGTACGATTGTGGTAGATTTCCTATTGAAATTATTTGCCCAACTTGTGGTTGGACGAGAAGGGCGATGCTGGTGGAATGGTGGTGGAATCGGTTTTGTGTCACAGTTTGGAAGAAGGAATATCATCTTAGTGAAATTTCCTTTGAGAGCACTTTTGCGTTGAAATTTTCATATCTTTTCATTTATTCCTTCAGCTATTGTGGACTTACATCAGCCAGGACAGGGAATTGACAGGCTCGAAAGTCTTCACTGGCAAGCATAATAATCATGGTATCACGCATTTGTGGTTGCCTTTTTGCAGCTGTTCTGTGGTGTTTAGTGTTCAAATCAATGAACAAACCAAGCTTTTCTTTAATACGAGGGTCTGTTGATAAGGTCAAGGAAAGGAATACACTTCGAGTTTTGTAAATGGTAAAAGGAGAAATGAATTATTATGGTAAGAGGAGATGTTTTTAGGATGAATGCGCTGTTACACGTTGTTGAGATAAATTCGAAAGCATTTGAAGAGCAAACAAAAGCAAAAACCATATCTACTTTCCTATCTAGAGGCTCTCTTCATTTGATATTTGCCTGAGAGACACAGCAGTGAGCTCTGTTGTGCTTTCGTCTGAAAAAGCTCACACCAGTTTGTTATCTCTTTAGAGAGATATACCAGATTTAACCGCGGTGTTTTTTTCGCTAGCTCCTAAAATACAACCGATTCGCTGCTCTCTTCTAGCAAGTGCGTCGCATTGCCCGCCAGTATTAGAACAGTTGTTTTAACAGTGAAAGTTATTCTACTACACGCTAGTGATTCTCTGATTATCGACAAGTTTTATTGTAGGTCTAACTTTGAAAAATGATTTTAAACAATTATCAGCAGTTATTTAAGAAATTTACATAGATATTGCAAAGGTTGTGAAATCATTTTACTATGCAAGATTTGTCAAGATCCAGAATTAGAAGCCGTACTGTAAATCCCTAAATTCAGGAACAAAATGTCGAGCATGAAAAATTATATTCTGTACGAACAATTGCCAGAAATCATAGCAGAATTTGTCGGAACTGTCTAGAACATGCAACGGAGGAAAAACTATGAAGGGGGTAATCTAAAACAGAATACAAAAGTCAAACAACGTGTAGCTTCATTCATGTTGTGGTCTGAATGTTTTCAATATAGGAACCTAGCAACAATATACGTTCTTATTTTACATTGTTATGGAGTCGCATGGCTATTAGTGACAATGTCTCTAGATCACTCGATGTAGCATTTTTTTTTCAAATTTTAATTCCATTGAGTTTTTCATTAAAGACAAGAAACATTTTTCAAGTTCCTGAAATAACAAAAATGAAGTTAAAATCGATAGAATGCATAGGATTTAATCATTATCAAAGTACCATTTTTTCAAGAGTTGTTATCATTTCTCAAAAGTAAATTCAATTGGTGACTCGAATCAGTCAAACACAAAACGCCTTTAATTCATAGAGAATAACCATAAATGCGATATGAATTAAAGTCATCAAAGCTCTTAAGTTTTTGTTTCGTTATTCATTACAATTCAAGATTATTATTTTCGTGTTGATACTTTCTCGAACAAATGAAAGGCTCCAATAAATTCAATCCTTTAGGCATAAAGACGTACCTTGAAGCAAGACTACGCGACGACTCGAATGTAATTTCACAAGAAAAACTCACTTTACTTTTTCCTCGAATCGATGGTTGAACTCCCGAAAGCCTGTTATCACACTCCCAGCTATCCATTTCCGGTTATCCCTTGTGTGCCGTAATAATACAGATTTCCTTTCCTATTAGCATACGCTTTTGCTATCTGCTTATTATCAAATATATTCTTCCCTTTGCTTCTGTAAATATTCATGTCTTTATGATGTTTCTCACTTCTACCCTATGTATTGTGTATGTAACCTGTTTATTATGCTATCCCACATTCACATTGCCCTATTTACACACTTCTGACGAATACTTTCGTACGACACAAAGCGGAATGGGGGAGTGCTTATATTTATGTTAATTTTTTTTACAACGATTTCATTTCCCTTGCCGTATAATCCATGCCCGGATTTGGCTTTCATCACTCGGAAGAAAGAAAATAAAACATAACCTCAAACGGCGCTATCAACGAGAAGTGGCCGCACGCTTTTGCTATCGCCATCGCTACAGATGCCGAAGCATTTTCTACTGCTGCTACTACGGATCTTCCGGCCGGTCTAGAGTCATACGTACACGATATGTGGTCTGGCGAGGGTCGTTCGTTTGTGCTGTGAACTCTGCCGGGTCGGTGCTGGCTGATAATATTCGAAGCTTTCGTAATGGTCCGGTTCGTGTATCGTGTTGCCATACTGATACTGGTCGTCCTTTAGCATCGGTGTAACCTCCCAGGGACCTCCTCGTAGGGGCCGATATTCACTGGCTGCACTTTGTTGCGCCAAATATCGCTCCAACTCGAGCTTGTCTACTTTTTGTGGCACAATCAAATCGTTAGCTGGTTTGCCGTTGTGGAGTAGCTTTTTCCGCCTTTTGGACAACCGGAAAAAGTAAAGAACACTAGCTGCGGTGGCCATCAGCAGTAGCATGCTGAAGACGGCACTGATCACAGTGACAACATGTGTCGGACAATTCATATCCGATTCGGTCATCGTCCGCAGAGTTCGACGAATTTTTTTCCCATCTTCCAACAGATCACAGCCCAACTCGTCCCGATCAATGACAAGCGGGTGCAACGAAGGTTCTTCGTCGACCGCGGCTCCTGCACTGGTCAGCGCTGCAGAAGTGAGCAGAAATTCATCATCCGGATCGCCCTCACTGACCAACCGCCAGAGCCAAAGCAGGGAGCAGTTGCATACTAACGGGTTTCCCGCCAACCGCAACCGATGCAGTCGGTCCAGGGGGAACTGCACCGCTTCCAGTCGAACGAGGGCGTTACGGCGCATGGAAATTTCTACCAAATGTGGGTTTCCATGAAATAATCGTAGCGGTAGCGTTGTGAATGATGGATTGTCGTCCAGCGTCAAGGTGTGAAGGTGGGTGTTATCGACGAAGGCTCTGTTGAGAGGATGAAAAAAGAGGTGTTAGTTTAACCTACTTTTTCACTTCTGTTAATTAGCGTTAATTATTTCGTAAACATAAGCGGATGTTAAATTTTAAATTATTTTAAATCGATTAAAGTACAGGAAAGCTTCCATACCTTCCATTGATTGTGAAATTAGGAGATACTAAAGTCGTCAAGGTACCAATAAAAGTCGGTCTTTCACTGCGTTTTTTTTTTCAGAATTGAATTTAAACCCAAATGCTATTTGCTTTCAGCACGAAGAGTGCTCATTTTTACCGTTCGCCACATTTCTGGGGTTTTTCAATAACGTTGACAATGCAACTCGGATTGTTGCTTTGGGTCATGACACTAATAGAGATATATCACGGCTCTCGTACTACTGTTAGAAGCCTGGGTTTATTTTTACTTCTTCAGCTAGCTTACCACATATTGTCACGATGGAAAATGTGCATAGAAACCAATAGGAATTTCTTCTGCAGCTGTGCTGGACACACAGTGGAAGTGCAAAAAGTGGTTTGGTACTGGTTCTTGATTCGGAAAACCAGAAAACCAAGCAAAATTGTTTTTAGCATGAGAAAAAAATTGACATTCTGAAGATTCTATTACCCTTATAATCTATTTAGATGAGTGATATAAGTCTTGGAGACGTATTCCGTTCTAAATGCAATTGAGCTTACCAAAAATGCCAATCCTAGGTAATTTGCAATTGTGAAGTTGATTGAATAAAAAAAAGTCAAACTTACCTCACGTCTATCCTATCGAGAAGATCAAGCCGGTCCAGATGCAGCTGCCGAAGCTGGAACAGATTCATAAATGCTACGGCAGGGAACGAGTCGAAGCTATTACCACTCAGCGATAAATATGTCAGATTGCAGAGTTTCGATAATTGCAGTGTTGGCACAACCTGAAACGGGAAGTAAACGGCGAAAGTGAATAATTACGTGAAGCGAATTTGACATACACAGGGTGAAAGAAGTGGTTGGCAAAGCGGTAATGTTTGGCTGCAGAATCCACGATTGAATTTTGTTGCACAAATGCGTACTAGTAATGTATAAATTACATATTAATTATACCATTTCAACGGTGTCTCCGACATCACAACTCATGGGTACAGTTGGTGAATGTTGGTCACAGTGCACAAGTTATGTAGTATTCATTTATTAACTATATTATTTATTATTATATTTATGCTTAATTATTTATGAATAATTAATTTTATAAATTTATTAACTATATTAATGCTTAGTTATTAAATTCTGAAAATAATTTTAGCCTATTCGAAACAAAAGTCATGCCATGATTTTTTTAATAAGTTTACAGGTAATATTCAAATCCAGTACACGTTGAAATTTTAATGTTATGACCCATGTTGATTGAAGCGCAACGAATGTTGAACAATATGAAAGGTGTTTTTTCGGGCTGTTTTTACAAGTTGGCAGCACTGGTATGTAATGGCGTCAAAGCGTCATCTGTCAAAGCCAAAACTGTTCAATTTAGTATGAAATTTCATCATAAACAAACTTACAAATGAACAAAGATTGCAAATCGCTGAAATTTATTATTAAATTTCGTGCTCTGTGTAAAATGCTTCTCGTCTTTTGCGGCCATTTTATAGTAGTCATAATCGACCTTGTGAAATTATAATTAGAGTTGCTATTATTTCACATCAAATTCACTTTGATGGACACTAAGCCATTGACTTGCAACAGTTCAGAGTGCTTTATCGGCTAGTGGAATCATTGGGCCGTTTTTGTTTAAAGACCTTGGACGGAACTTTACCGTTAACGGTGAACGATACCGATTCATGATCCGAGAGCTTTATAGCCTTAATAGGAAGAACTTGGTTGACATGTGGTTTCAACAAGATGATACCACATGCCACACAGTACGCGCAACAATGTACATTTTAAAGAATGATTTTGGTGAGTAATTAATCTTTACTTTTGGTCACCAAGATCATGCCATTTGACGCCACTGGATTACTAATCAAGACTCAAAGTCAAAAACATAACTTCCACAAACGTGTGTAGTTATATGGGCTGTGCTAGAAATTGGACGCAATAGTAAGGATCTTATGAAAATAGGGGAACGTACCTGAGATACATTGAAGGTTGCGGTTTCGAAGCCAAATTTACATTTTCGCCTCAGTTCTCGTGAAATTACATACACTGATTACTTTATAGCTATTTGAGATGTTTTATTCAACTTTTAAAAAGAAGGCGTTTAAAATGTGATTCTCTATTTGCTGTAAAAATCCTACGTTTCTCATATTTGCGTTATACACGTATGTTAATCTATATAAAAGCATGCGTACTAGAGATATTTTATACATTTAAATGACAAAGTGATTTTACCATGAAAAGGATAGAAATACGTGGAAAAACATATGTTCGAATCTCGAATCGTTACAATCAAAATAAATAAAAATCTGCGATGTGTGCCTAACATCTGATATGTAGCGCTCTTGCTACGATTTTTTTCTGTAAACTGTTTTAAGATTTGTCGTAGTATTTTGAGTTTCTAAATAATAAGTGGTGAGGCAAAAACTTGAAGCGGAGTTCCCAGCCTCAAGTTTCAGAGTCCGCTTTGCGATTGGACATGAGTTCGAATCTTAGTAAAATCTAATCAATCGGTGTCAGAGGGACTTCCCAGGCTTCCTCCCATCCCCCTTCCTGACGCTTCCCTACCGATAAATTATAGAACAAAAAAAAAACACACACAGTTGAAAGGATACCTTTTCAGACAGTTATAATTGCCCGTATGTGGCAGAGTTAAGAGATCGGCAAAGAAAAGCAGTAGGGTCTACAGGGTAGCGACATAGAAGTGATACACGTATTCGAGTGCCTCGCGTTGTATTTTCTGTTACAGCATGACAAACATCTGAATATGTTTTGAAAGAGTGACGTGTTTACTGTTTATTCGGAATAAATACAGTCAATTTTCAGTTCCTCTCAAAAGTGCAATGGATTCAAATAGAGAACAAATAAAGGTCTTGTTATTACAAAAGTTCACATCAATGGACAACCTAATTCTAATTCCCTAACAAAAAAGGGTCTTGCACCTGCAAGGATTGACTAACATTGACAATCTGGTCTACAGGACTATCAAGCGTTTCAAGAAAACCTTGGAAAAACGGATTTTTGGACTCCAGTGGTCATCAAAGCAGTGAAGGAACGTTCCCAGCGAAATCCAGCCCATTCGGCCAGAAACACGGTGTGTAAAATGAACATGAGCCACACGTCCATGCAAAATGTTTTAAAAAAGGACCTGAAATATATTCCGCTACCTGATCATTGCGAGGATATTTAAAAGTTCAGTAGTTTATGAACATGTTTTAAGTATTAAGTATTGAGCACAATACCAAATTTAAATTTTGTTGAGGCCATTTGTTTTGATCAACGCAATTACAGTTTTAAATAGTCTTTGAATTTCGTTTCTTTTCATAACTTTTGAACCACATATCAAATTGCATAAATTTCATAAATTTCTTACTTGTGAGTTTGAGAGACAACCTGTTCAAATGACACTAGATATGTTCAAATAAGTCGTGTGATCTTTGAGTTAATAGACTTCCGTTGTTTTTATAATTTAATACATAACGATACTGCTCGTGATTGAAGTGTACGAAATTCAAAGTCATTTCTTTTATTTCGCTATTTCTTCAGCACGTATATTTCACTCCTAATTAAGAATTTTTTTAACTTTTTGCCTTTCTCCTAGAAAGGTACAGCAATCACTTGCAAAACCGAAGATAAGAATGTACTCCAAAGGGCCGAATGGCATATATCACTCGACTCAGTTCGACGAGCTGAGCATTTTATGTATGTGTGTGTGTGTGTGTGTGTGTGTGTGTGTGTGTGTGTGTGTGTGTATGTGCATGGGTGTGTGTGTGTGTGTGTGTGCAGATTTTTATTTTCACTCACTTTTCTCAGAGATGGCTGGACCGATTTTAATGAAATTATATGCAAATGAAAGTTCTAGTTGCCCCATAAGACCCTATTGAATTTAATTTTTTTTCTTCATTTATTGAATTTCATTGTAATTGGATTTTTATTTTAGAGGTTTTGTTTAAAAATGTAAAAATCACGAAACATCAATATCTCAGAAACCACACAACCGATTTCAAAAAATTGGTATCAAATGAACGGACTATTTTAAAAACCCTTAACTTTTGAATTTTATATAGATTGAACATGTGGTTCAGAAGTTATGAAAAGAAACGTCTTTTGAAGACTGTTTAATTTCACTAATGTTTCTCAGAGATGGTTGGACCGATTTCCACAAAATCAGTGTCATATAAAAGGTCTAGTTAGCCCATAAGACCCTATTGATTTTTTTGCAATCGGACTATTACTTTGCCTGTTATGTTTAAAAATGTGAAATTTAGCTATGAAAAGAAACATATTCCGAAGAATACATAAACTCACTCACTTTTCTCAGAGATGGCTGAACCGATTTTCACGAAATAAGTGTCAAATGAAAGGTCTAGCTGACTCATAATACCCTATTGAATTTTACTGTAATCGAACTGTAACTTCGTCTGTAATGTACCGAATTGTGAAAATCACGAAACTTCATTATCTCAGAAGGTACACAACCGATTTGATCAATTGTATTATCAGATGATCAGGCTTGTTAAGGGTTAACTGATGAATTATGATTTAACACGTGGTTTCAAAGTTTGGCTGTTCTATACGTTCCCATTTCCTTTGATTATAATCGAACTAAGCAACCGTTATGTATTAAATTGTTAATAAAACAACGAAACTCTATTATCTCAAAGATTACACGACTTATTTGAACATTACTAGTGTCATATGAACGAGTCATCTCTCAAACTTACAAATAACAAACTTTATAACAATTTGATATGTGGTTCAAAAGTTATGGAAAGAAATGAAATTCAAAGGCTATTTAAACTATACCTGCTTTGATCAATATATTTATTGATTTTTTACATTACGTTATTGAGCATTTACATTACGTCAAATTTCATATTATATACTTATATTACAACATCATTATTTTAGAACCCAAAAAGTGAATAATGGATTGAAGCGTTCGTGTAAATCTATTTTTACAAATAATAAGTTTGAATGAGAAAGGCTGAGTCCGATCGATAGGTGGATTAATTTAGATTTTTTTTAAGGGGGGATTTGTTAGTAGCTTAAGTATTTATGATAAATATTAGTAAATAATGAGTATGTGTGTCCAATCACAAATGGTGACTTCTCAACACTGTTAGAAATTTGTAATTTTAATTGTTAGGATTTGTTTGCTTTCGCAGTTAGGACTTATCATTCGTAAGGATTTAAACCTACTTGTCAGAAAAGGGGAAGTAAATTTATAACTATCTTAATTGCTTACTTATTGGCTATAAAGAGAGCTTATCGTAGCAATTGAGGATTGCAAAGATTTTTGTCGAAAATTGTTAATAATTTTATTTGACATAGCTTCTAATGGTTCAACACCAGTAAGTCTATGTAGTTCGAGTGTACCAAACCAAGGAGGACGCTTCAAAATCATTTTCAGAATTTTACTCTGAATCCTTTAGAGCGTTTTTTCCTTGTTGAACAGCAACTTGACCAGATCGGTACAGCATAAAGCATTGCTGGTCTAAAAATTTGTTTGTAAATCAAAATT
The DNA here is from genome assembly GCF_029784165.1 of Wyeomyia smithii. Taxonomy (NCBI): domain Eukaryota; kingdom Metazoa; phylum Arthropoda; class Insecta; order Diptera; family Culicidae; genus Wyeomyia; species Wyeomyia smithii. The sequence goes on along the minus strand of NC_073695.1, from coordinate 184,353,792 downwards.
TTGTTCTTTAAACAAAGTTTAGAATTCCTGTTAATGAGAGGATATAAAAATCTCGTATATTTGATACACTTGGCTTGTATACTCTCAATGTGCTCTTTGAAAATAAGTTTTTTATCATAAATTAGTCCCAAGTACTTAACCTTGTCAGACCAACTTAAAATAACCCCATTCATCTTGACAACGTGATTATTGTTTGGCTTGAGGAAAGAAGCCCTAGGCTTATGCGGAAAAATTATCGTTTGAGTTTTAGAAGCATTGGGAGAGATTTTCCACTTTTGCAAGTAGGAAGAAAAAATATCTAAACTTTTCTGCAATCGACTGCATATGACACGAAGACTTTTTCCTTTTACGGAAATGCTTGTGTCATCGCAGAACAATGACTTTGTGCATCCTGGAGGCAAATCAGGAAGATCTGAAGTAAATATGTTGTACAGGACTGGACCCAAGACTGAACCTTGAGGTACACCTGCTCTGACAGGAAATCTATCAGATTTTGAATTCTGATAGACAACCTGCAGAGTTCGATCGGTAAGATAATTTTTTAAAATTTTGATTAGGAAAATTGGAAAATTAAAAGTTTGCAATTTCGCAATCATACCTTTATGCCACACACTGTCGAATGCTTTTTCTATGTCTAAAATAGCAGCTCCAGTGGAATAACCTTCAGATTTGTTAGCTCGTATCAAATTAGTAACTCTCAGCCATAGATGAGTAGTGGAATGCCCATGGCGGAAACCAAACTGTTCATCTGCAAAAATTTAATTTTCGTTGATGTGTGACATCATTCTATTAAGAATAATTCTCTCAAACAGTTTACTTTTTGAAGAAAGCAAACTGATTGGTCGATAACTTGAAACTTCAGCTGGGTTCTTCTCCGGTTTTGAAATTGGAGTAATTTTTGCAATTTTCCATAATTTGGGAAAATATGAAATTTTGAAGCAGCAATCTAAAATTTTCACTAAAAATTCCATTGTGCTCTCAGGGAGATGTTTGATTAGTATATTGTAGATTCCATCGTCACCAGGTGCTTTCATATTTTTGAAATTTTTAATATTTGATTTAATCTCATTCAAGTTAGTTTCAAATATTTTTGCAGGTAAAAAATTCTGGGAAGAAATTAAATCAAATTTCACTTGAGCTTTTGGAACAGAATAATTCCTGGCATCAACAATTGCACATTTCAATGCTTCCAAAGCGGAATCAATATTCACTTCGTTTTGCAAATCAAGCTCATTATTAAAATTTCTCTCAATATGAGTTTTGTATCTTTTCCAATCAGCCTTGTTATAATTAAAAACAGAGCTCATAGGGTTTAAAACTGATTCATGTGATAAAGAAAAAGTTATTGAAAGATGGTCAGAATCAAAATCAGCATGTGTGATCAATTCACTACATACATGACTTTGATCTGTTAGCACCAAATCAATTGTTGATGGGTTTCTTACAGAAGAAGAGCATGTAGGACTATTCGGAGACAAAATAAAATAGTATCCTGAAGAACAATCATTGAAAAAAATTTTGCCATTGGAATTACTTTGAGTATTATTCCATGATCGATGTTTAGCGTTAAAATCGCCGTTTATAAAAAATTTCGAACGATTTCTGGTGAGTTTTTGTAAATATAGGAGAATATGTGAGCAAAAATCAAGAGAATGGAAGAAAAACTGTCTAGAAGGATAGAAGTAGGGTAAGGAACGACTTGAGCAATAGCGCCTATTTTAATCAGTCGAAGAAAACAGGCCTCAAACTCCTGCATTTTGATCAATATCGACAGTTTCAATGATGGAAACGAAAACATTTATTGTCTAACTGTCTTGCGAATATAAAAAATACCATTAATCACAGAGAGATTTGTGAACAAATATCATTCGACACAAATCGACCTATATTGCAGCCATTCAGGAGCCACTTCAGGTGCTAAAAAAAAACGCCTGTAAAACAGATGGAAACAGCTTAAAATAGGTTCGGGGTGGTTGGAATAGTGTCCCTCGATTGGTAACTTTAATTGATAATTGTTAAAGTTTGCTAACTTTGTTTTGCAATCTGAAAACAAGTTCTGACAGAGAAAATGATAGAGAACAGATTGATATACTATTGTTTGAATTTCACCCAACACATTTCGAGTATTTCGACTGAATACACAGGCGGTTCCCAAAGCTGCTTAGAATATGTTCCCTACCCTACTATCTAAGACAATGCGAAGATATCATACAATTCAAACCAACTTTGCTGGCTCAGGATTTTTTTGAATCCGGGCTTCTTTACTTTTATTTCTCCATGATTCAATAACCATCAGCTAAATTTATGCAGAATTTGTGAAAAGAAATTATATTAAATAAAGAGTGTTCTGAGATATTTGAATCTTTCCCTATGATTTTTTGTATCAGAGTATATTTTTTTAAAAAGTTTGAAACTACTATCTTTAACGTTGCCGTAGACATCACACCGATCAGACAAACCATTCTGGCACTAAAATGCCGTGATTCAAAAAAATATTAATGGCACAAAATTACTTGTTTAGCCTTTCGTAACATCTGTAAGTAGACAAAAATGTCAATTTAAAAAAAAAAAAAAAACATTTTGCTATATCATATTTGTTATGTTCGTTTTCTTTGTTGGAATACTATAGCATATTATTAGTTTCATGTAGATAGAAAATACTCAGAACACAATTTGATCATTTGGTACGACTTGGAAAAAACTGAAAATTTATAATTTCAGGTAATGAGAGGCTTTAAACATCTTTTATATTTGATGTCCTTTGCTTGAATACTTTCAATGTGCTTTTTGAAAATAAGTTTTATGACATTTTTGAGTGTACACAATATTGAGCTGTATTAAAAAAAATCCAGCATATTATTTTCAAACCAAATTCTTGTCAAAGCAACATACGTTAACCCATAGTGATTGCTTCTGCGCGGACCACGCGCACCGCCATTGTTTGCTCTGGAATGTTCATTAGGCCGTGCAGGCACGGTCGCATGTAGATAAATACTTGTGTGGCTGCACCACGAGTAGGCAGTTACGTACAATAGCTCTGTCAAAGGACTTTGGCCGAACCGCGCATTACCAAGGACATAATGATGGATCCCACTGTGAAGAAAGGTGGGGAATGCGCCAGAGTTTCCGGGTAGATCCAAAAAGCTAAATTATGTCCTTCGGCGTGATGTTACTCCGCGTGCTGCGTTTCGTGCGCGCATTTGCGGGTCTGCAATGTATACACATCCGTGCCGCGTTCCCTGCCAGCCACATATTCTGATTCACGGGGTAATTATTTGAAAATGATTTATGTAAATGGTTCGAATTTGAATATTTAATGAGTATTTCGTGCGACTGCTAAATAGAGTAAGTTATGGTTGAGCACTGCGTTTTGACTGCAGGAAAATTATGTCAAGCCGTTGTTTTTCACTACTGTTAGAGATTCTTAGGAAAGTAGTGGCGGAAAACTATTTTTTTGACACACAGCAGGGTATACTTACTGTAAAGTTATTGTCAGCAAGGTCCAACACACGAAGAGCATGTAAACCGTGGAACGCACCGTAGTCGAGTTCGGTTAGAACATTTCCGCCCATTCGAAGCGCCCGTAATTCCCGTAGACTCACGAAACTGTCGTTAGCAATGAATTCTATCAGATTGACTGATAAGTCCAGCGACTGCAAGCGAGAAAGGTACTCAAGATTATACTCAAATGGTACCTCCAACAGCTGGTTGTTTTGAAAAGTTATTTTCTCTAGGGAGTACAAGTGCCTAAGAACTCCATGATCTAGCGAAATAATGGCGTTGTTGGCAAAGTCAAGCTCGATAAGATTTCGCAGTTCATTGAACGCTGTTGGATTAATGGTTTCTATCCGGTTGTTGCACAACTTTAAGATCTGTAACCGTTTCAGACCTTTGAATGCATCTTTCGGAATGCTCACAATCGCATTATAACTAAGGTTTAACATTCTTAGATTCTCCTGGGTGTCAAAATTTCTGGACCCCAACGTGTCAATCCGGTTGAATGAAATGTCCAGCACCTCTAGTTTGTGGTAGAAACTAAGCGTAAAATGAACGTTGGTGATATGATTCGCCGTCAGATTGATGTAACGTACGTCCGGATTAAGCTGAATTGGGACCACATCTAGGCCGGCTCCGATGCACCACGTGCGCGCAGTTGGATCTACCTCGCACGTGCATATCGACGGACAGAACGAGTAAACTTGCCGCAGAAAGACCAACAGTATCAACGTGGTCGAGTAGATGATAATCCGACAGCTGGTCGCCGGCTGACCTAATCCCGTCATTTTGTGTATCTTGGCGGGCATTGCAGCAACAGAGTAGTAAATCCGTTCGCGAGTGAAAATGAAATTTTAATTGAAAACTGTAACAATCCGGTGGCAATGACAATCGATCCGTGAGACGTAGCTAGCTGCTAGCCGGTGGCAGTGTGCATAGCTGAGGGCAGGTGGTGCGCGGGGTTGAGTAATTTTTAACGGTAGCTGGTTCAGTCTTGGGGCGCTGATGAGGCCGGTTTTGAGACGATGTAGTTGCAGTGGTGATTTCAACGGTGGCAACTGAAAAGAGAAGAATCAAAACGATACCGGATTAGTTTTTTGGTAATGCGGTGATTAGTGCAGGTGTTGTGATATGATATTATTATTATCAAATGAACTTCGTATTATTTCGATCAGTAGTTTAGAGTGGTGCTGTGTGGGTTTTTATCAATAAGAAATATTTATTTACAAAAATAATTACAATTTAAGATAAACACAAAAATCTGAAACATCTTAAACACTATTTAACATATGTAGTAATTGAACTTACTAAAAGCTGAAAGCATATTTTCCAAAGGTTTTAAAAAAAAATCGTTGATTCCATCTTTTGTTCCAGAACGATATCCATAGGCCGAATAAAAAGTATGTTATAGGTTGGAATTCATCAATAACGTTTTATTACATTGGTTTATTATGATAAATGTTGATATGATGGAATTATTCGAGGTGTTATCGATCGTTTTGACTACTTTCTGCTATCTTACTGGCGAAAAGTTGAAGTTGTGACAACGAACGTTGTTAACGAAAAATTACAACGTATATCTTGCAAAAGATTAGGGAATACACTCGATTGGAATTATTAAATTTGATGGTCTAAAGCGGTTAATTCCAGTAATAATCCTCTCTAGCGTTAAGATTACGATAGACTATTCTGTATCAATATTTTTATGTCAGTAGCTTTTATTCAACATTAATAAAATAGCCCTCTGAATATAATGACTGTAGCCCTGAAAAGATTCAAAATTGTAGCTGGTATTGACTTACGGCCTTCCGGTTCCAGAAACACTTATATTGGCTTATAATTTTAGGCTGTTTTGCAGAAACCAGGAGTCACCATCTTGGATATCCAAATGGCATATACGATCGGTTTCTGACCTTTTCGCATCATCACGCTTACGAAAATATCTAAATTGTGTTGTAAAATGATAATGATTTAGGTCCCTGGGCAATAACCGAATCTGGAAGTATCAATATCAGGTGGTATTTGGTCACTTATGACTGTTTTATAGAAACCGAAAGTCACCATTCTGAACTTTAAAATGGCTTCTGTGGCTGATTTTGGGTCTATAGATATCATCCTCTGCAGTTTATGACAGTACAATAGTGACCATTACGAAATCATAACTATCTGCATTTCGGTGGACGAATTTTTCAATCGATTGCTGCAAAAATGAAAGAAATCCGTGTAAACCAGACTAAGTTATTAGCATTTGAAATTGGACTATTTTCGTGACGCTTTCGATGTTTTCGGTATTTCAATTTGCATTCTCATCACAGAAAGTTGCGGTGAGACGTAATTCTACGTCAAAAACAGATACCACTTCAATCAAAGAAATAGTTATCGGTTTCCGTTATACTTTACTAAATTTTAGAAATTTTAGAAATTTAGTAGAGTATAACGGAAACCGATAACTATTTCTTTGATTGATCTCAATCACTCTGCTAAGACGCTCGTTATAGATTTTCTAGATTTGAGATACCACTTCGATGAAAAATTTCGATTTTGAGTCACAATAAATTAAAATCGGATGACGCAAATGGCGGGTGATACAGAACTCACCATTCCAGCGTTTTATATAAGTTTTCATGACTTTTGCAACATGAAGCCAGTCATTGTCATGGAAGAAAATCACTTTGACGTACCGATTCTCAGATTGCGAACATTTTTTTTTTCAATGCCCGGCTTAGACGCATCAATTGACGTCTGCAGAGTTCTCCAGTGAGGGTATCATCTGTTGGAGCAGTTCATAGCAAAGCCCAGGTACCGCATTTCTTCTGGAATTTGACCTTCTGTTTATTTGCCACAGACTTCTCAGCCAACCGTTAGTGAACAGGACATTTGCGGGGCTAGCGCCACGATCCTATTGACTCTAACGGTCTCTCCCAGGCGAGATTTAAACATGCGACGACTGGCTTGTTAGACCAGCATCGTACCTCAAGACCAACTGGAAGGGAGCAGTTCAGCTGCTGTTTACTGTTGACTAAACGCCGAACGGTACACCGTCTTCCCTCGCCTCGAACTCCTATAGGACTCGCTTATTTTGGTTCTGTGCCATTCGGATGTCCTCAGATTCGGATTTGAGGGGGAGCAAAGCGGGCAAATGCCCCGGGCCTCCCGATTCAAAGGGCCCCCCTAGTCCTGGGGCGACCTTTTTTTTGCTCGTCACCTTTCAGAACGTTATCTCTAAATGTTTTAAGAAAAGAGGGCCTCACAAACAAATTTGCCCCGGGCCTCCCAGCGCCTATAGCCGGCCCTGGATGTCCTTAAGGCGATTTCATTGCGATTAATTAACTCCTTGTAATTCTAGAACTATTTGACACAATTCTTCATCATCGAACTTTTTTCAGCCACAGCAGCACCTTCTTGGGGAACTTGGTGTGTGGAAGAAACTTCACCTTGGTGCTTACTCAGTTCGTGAGGGAAGTAAAATACAAAGTGCGCTTCCAGTCGTTTCCATCCAGGGTGAGACAGGTCTCATCATCCATGCCACGTAGTGATTTTCCGGGAAAATCGATTTGACCATCTTATTCAGGTGCTGCCTGCATCTCCAAGACTAGTAAACTGGACTGCTGCTCCCTGACATGTATGTCCATGTCCATCAGACACTTTTTCACAGTTTGGCCGGTTACACCGACCTCCTGGCCGAGCGCACGCAGCGATGTAGCCACTTTTCCCTCGGTCTTCCTCTTCAGCATCCTTTGGAGTTTCTTATCACTGAGCGTCGTCGGCCGTCCGGAACCGGGCTGTTTTTCAATGCTCTGAATGTTGTCCTATAGTGCCAAGATGTTATAGATATCAGAACGGGCGTATCCGGTGTCCACGAACTGCCACACAACGTCCTTTTTCGACGCAACAGGATACCGTTCGCACACTTCTGAACAGGGTAGCTTCACTGTTTTCCCCATCACGGTTAGTGTTCGCCTGATAGAACTATCAATTTTTTTATGCTGACTCAGGGATAATATGATTGATGCTGCATGCGTGGTTTCGTTAGTGCGTGTAAAGGTAATCCTATGAAAAATCGGCAATTTTTGTCCATTTTTCTAGTGCAAACGTTATTGGAAAACCCAATCCCTGTTCGTTTTGTAGAATTAGTTCCCCATGTGTATTTTTGATAATCTGTACTCCTTCAAGAACAAGAACCAGCGTAAGTTGGCCTTCGTGATTCAGGTTTGTTCGGTGGCTTCGGCGTATCCTGGTTCCTAACGTTTCTATACAACTCTGGCAACTGTTCCACCTTTTTTTCTAACTGCTTTAACAGCTTCAGCGCCATAGAATAACAGTTCACGCGGGGATACGTGCCGTGTAAAAAAACCGCGTAAATTCCGGAATCCGCGTAAAAAAATGCGTGAATTCCGGAATCCGCGTAAAAAACCGCGTAAATTCCGGAATCCGCGTAAAAAACCACGTAAATTCCGAATCCGCGTAAAAAAACCATCGTTAATTTTGCATTACGAGTGAAGGGAAACCGAAATCCGGGCAAAAAAAAATACCGCGTAAATTCCGGAATCCGCGTAGAAAAAACCGTATAAATTCCGAAATCCGCGTAAAAAACCGCATAAAAAAACGCGTAAATTCCGGAATCCGCGTAAAAAAACCGCGTGAATTCCTGAATCCGCGTAAAAAAACCCGCGTAAAAAAACGCGTAAAAAGCGACCTCAGTGTAAACTGACCGCAGTAAAGTCTTCTCCGCATTCTCCTCGTCAGCAGCAGAAGTCTACAGGTTCATCCGCCTGGGGTTCTTCTCGATTCGATAAACGTCCACCGTCCAGTTGAGAACTATCTTTTCCTTCACTCTGCCTAGTTCCAGACGGTCAGCCAAGCAGACCTTGCACAGTTTCCATTTCTTAACGCTCTTCACTAAATCTGCAAACGATAAGTTTTCGAAGTCTTGACAGAATTTTAGCCGATAGTCCTCTCGTTTGCACGCTTTACACGGTTTCTGCTATTTTTGATCGTTCAGTCCGTTGGATTCGCTCGCTTCACTATGGATGTATAGAGCTTTTTGGGGTTTGCAGAAGGAGTTTTCACATGGAGATGAAATTCGTAAACGTTCGCAGTGTCGTCTACTTTTTCTTCCGTTTGTAGCGCAGCCACAGTACCTTTCTCGATCCGGGAGTTTTTAATTGAATTTACTAGGGGCAGTGTAAGCTCGACAGCTTCCAAATGCTCACAGAGCTGCTCTGCAACTTTCCCAAAGAGAACAAAACTGGCCAACCTGATGGTTTCCGGGGTACCCAGTTTTCGAACTCTCTCGACTATTTGTGTGAACAAAAAAAACCCTCTCAACAAGACTTTGCAGTAGTTCAGGATGGCCATAAAGTTGTCGCTGCTTTGTGATTACCCTGGGAACCGATTTGGGAAGGAGAATTTATCCACAAACTGACTATAGCCCAGCACCCCTTAGGATTTCTCAGAGGTTCACGCTCGAATAGCCACAAGCTTCATTCGACGCTTGGTAGGCTCCGAAGAACAGAGGATACTTTTTCGGTTTTTCAGTAAAGATGAAAACTTTTCTCGTGAGTCCGTTTCTGGTGCTTAATTTGGGGTTTACTCGGCCCGGTACGCTGGTGCTCCTGTCCGTTTTGAAACCTAAACTGGATTTGCCTTACGCCTTCTTCATCGATCGTCTTTTCTTCGTCGTCGTCGTTTCGTGTTACCTTCGCCTCTACTGTAGACATTCTAAAGGCGATCGAGATTTTCTTTCGTCAGCTTGCAGGGTTTTTGTTCCTTCGGAGATCGCTTCGGATTTCTGAATCTTCGTTTTTTCGATTTTTCCTGGACTTTTATTTTGCCCATGCACTTTTCCAGCGTGGAGATTGTCTCGCGATGTACGACTTCAATCGCCTAGATTTCCTCAAAGCGCTTCTGCTTTTCCCGTAATTCCGTTTCGGATAGGATCTGTTTTTCCTTCATTTCCTTTTCATTCAATTCCCTGGCGGCGCCCAGTTGCCGTTCACGTAAGTCCACTCTAGGGGTATTTGCTTCTCCTGCAGCGCTTCCATTACTCGGCTTCCATTTCCTCCTCTTTACGTTTTCTTTCCGCTTCCATAGCTTTCAGCTTCTCGGTGACGCTCAGCATTACAGTGTCATCACGGTAGCTCGACGTCCCCCTACATATCACTTTTTTGTACCTCCGGTCAGCAGATATCTTTTGACTGTATGTCATACAGAACTTTTATTCCAGTATTATGTTTACAAAAGTAACACATACATGACGAGAGGTTGTCCAACGCAGTGTCGTGTGAATCGTTACAACGAGTGTTGAAACAATGTAGCAGCTCTATTGTCGCACCCTGTATTTTATTAGGAAATGTTAGTACGATGCAAAAAATTAGAAAAAAACAACAAAAATTGAACTAGTTTGAAAAAAAAAAAGTTGAAGAGGTTGTTTATAAGACACTAGCGCAGAGTTAACGTAGAATACAACAGCCTTTCTTATGTCAATGTATTTCTTGGAATAGGTTTAGGAATACACTCGACTGGGGTTAATTAATTTGATAGTCTCTCTGCTCCAAATGACGTTTACCTCTAAAGCCGGCACCGGTAACGACAATGAACAACAGCAAAAGCTATGTGTAGCTATGCGGTTTCACTTGCTGCCGTATCAAAAACAAGAATGTAATTGAATTGTTTTGAGGCTGTCTTTTGTATCAAGTTGCACTAAGATATCTTATTCAGGCAGTGACTACGAAGAGGCTATAGAAGAGAGCAAACAGTGTTTCCCCTATCTATAGTATAACAGTTCAAATAACAATTTTCTATATTTCACGAAAGCGTAGATAATTTTACAACTGATTGCTGTCAATAGTAAGACTTCAGCGAAAAATCATGTGATTCAGGCTCACTAGCTCAAAAAATCTTCAGATACACTTTGAGGCTAAGCTGAAGTCAAAAAAGGTTAATTGTGCTTGTCAATGCCATTTATTGACAACTGAATATTTTTTTTTCAACATGGCAAATTTTTTATTTAGTTCTGAATGATTTTGTGATAATTAAATTCAACATGAGGCGATTTATTTGCAATTATATATGAAAATTTTAATCGCTATAATACTAGCCATACACGCTATATACTAAAGTCGTTTTTTACGCGGGGGATACATGCCACGTAAAATAAAACCGCGCAAATTATGGAATCCGCGTAAAAAAACCGCGTAAATTCCGGAATCCGCGTAAAAAACCGCGTAAATTCCGCAATCCACGTAAAAAACCGCGTAAATTCCGGAATCCGCGTAAAAAACCCGCGTAAATTCCGGAATCCGCGTAAAAAAACCGCGTTAATTTTTCATTCAGAATTAAGGGAAACCGAAATCCGCGCAAAAAAAAAAAACAAAAATACCGCGAAAATTCCGGAATCCGCGTAGAAAAAACCGCGTAAATTCCGGAATCCGCGTAAAAAACCGCGTAAATTCCAAAATCCGCGTAAAAAGCTGCGTAAAAAACCGTGTTAAAAATCGCGTAAAAAGCGACCTTAGTGTATAGCAAGCCACGCACGCTATATAGCAAGCCACGCACACGCTATATAGCAAGCCACACACGCTATAGACACCCACAGACACGCCAGACATGCACACGCTATATAGCGAGCCACACACGCAATAAACATGCACACACGCGCTACAGACATGCATACACGCTATAAACACACACACTTTATATAGCTGTCTCGCTATAAATATACACACACGCTATATAGCAAGCCACACACGTTATATAGCAAGCCACACACACTATGGGCATGCACAGACACGCTAGACATGCACACGCTATATAGCAAGCCACGCACGCTAGGCACACACGCTATAGAGCAAGCCACGTACGCTAGCCAGCCACACACGCTATATAACAAGCCACACACGCTATATAGAAAGCCACGCACGCTATCCACACACCTTATATAGCTAGCGACACACGCTATAGATATTCACACACGTTATGTGCACACACCCTATATATACATAGGCTAGATGATGGTGGTTTCTCAAACCCAAACCGGTGCGAGTCTCTTTCAGTCTCGGGTTGTATTCACCCAACGATAACTGAATTGGATTACCGCTTGTGGGGTCCAACTCAGATCGAAGGGAAGTCGAACTGAAAGAGGTAAGACCTGCAGCCAACCACTACCACCGCCGCTGTTGCCCGCTTCTGATCCACGCTGCCTTCGCCTACTGCCGTCGGTGTTGATGTCCGTTGCTGCTGCCTGCTGATAGTAAACTGATTTGCTTGAGGAAAAACAGTCTTTTATATAGCCCAAAGAGTGGCTTCCCGGTTAACTAGGTACTCCATTCTGTCGTCCTTTTTAGGGAAAGGCAGCAAGCGGCCAATCAAAAGTCGATATTTCCGTTTCGACAATGTTCAACAATTTTCAACAGTACAATAGTTCGAACAATCAGGTTAAAATTTTTTACATTTGGAGTTTAAAACGACTGAAATTGGACAATTTTCGTGACGCTCTCGATGTTTTCGGTTTTGAATTTGGATCCCTGTATTGAAGTTGGGTCCCTGTATATGTTGCCGTAAAACGTATTCTACGTCAAAAATAGAAATGCGGTATAGCACTTCGTGAATTTTAGATGGCGTTAATAGCTACACTTTGATACGTTATCTTCCGATTGTTCTGTTGGTGCAGCATCTAGCGTTAGAATTATCTTTGGTGGCGTTTGAAGAGAACGCTTCGAGCTTCAGGTGGGTTTATAAAAAAGCTATCAATGCGTATAGTTTTTCTGTGCATGAGCGAATCAGATAACCTTAGAGATTAGTGCACCATGTCGGTGGAAGTGAAAGTGTGGCTTTTAGTGAAAATCGAAGTCCGCATAATCATTAATAAAAGTTGAAATTTTACGATTCATGTGCGTCTTCATAGTGTAGTGGTGTTAGTGTGTGTTATGTACGGTAATACGAATCACCTATAGCGGTGGCAAAACCTCTTGCTGCTGCTCGAAAGCGCAACGCCGCTCGCAATATTACCATGCCTCGTAGGAGAGATGGAGATCAAAGGATAAGTATTTGTGTTGGTGATGTTTTGCATGTACCAAGAATAACTGTGGTACTGGAAAGAGTTTTTGATTTAGGACTCCAAAAAGTACTAAAATTACCAACAATATATTGTTATTATTATTTGGTTGAGTATAAAGAAAAAAGATTTGTTAGCTTGTGTTGTTCCCGAATAGAGGACCTGTATGTTGGAGAGTCGGCGGGGCGCTCGCCGTTGGGGCGGCTGTCAACATCAGAACGGGCGAACTGTATAATTTTGCATTGCCGTTGATCATTTTGGTGTGACAGTTTCCTCAGCGGTGGGTGCCTTGTCGATTCTCTGACGTACAGGCTCACTATTTCCGAACTATATTTGTGTGTCTGTGCAGATGTGATGAAGTCGATGCGAAGTTTTCCTTTTTTGCTCGATGGTCGGTGTATAGGCGCTGGTGCGGCTGTGTGCGTATGAAGTTGGAGAGCGAATTTGATAACCGTTTCTTTTCGTGCCTTTTCGCTATAGGTACTAATGGCGAGAAGCATGTGTTCTCTTACGTTTATATTCCGGTTAACCGGGATCTTTTGCTCTATTTTTTCGATATTTCTAGCTTTTGAACAAATGTGTTATATGATATGTCCTATTTTTGAGCGCTTTGACAACATATTTGATTACTTGGAGCGTTGCCAGTTTTTTCATTAATTAGGCAACTCTTGCGTCGTATAACAAGAACCATTTAGATATCTATTCCCAGTGAGCCTGGCTGAAACTGAAGAAAAAATTCTTGTGCCTGTGTTTGCTATCGTTGTCGCCTGTTTACGTACGAACTATATAATGTTATATTTTCCTCCAAATACTGACTATTTATTTAAATTAATTTCGTCAGCCACAGAAAGCAGCACAACAACCACCGGTGACATTTTGTGATTTTCTTATAATAGTTCACTTACTATTTTTTTTCGTAACATATTTTATCATACCCTTGCACATTATAATTTCAGCTGTGGAAGAATACTAATAAAGCTCTTCCCTATATCTCTTTGGGCCGTTTTCAACAAATTTCATTGGAACGTGAGGATTTTTGTTAGGGAATTAAAATTACGTTAGAATTTATGTGAAAATTTGTAATATAACGTGTGTTTTATCTGTTCAGATGACTCTATGCTGTGAATGGTTGGGGAAGTGACACATCTGAGCTAGCACTGCAATGTCATTGTAATATTTTTATTTCAATATATGTTTTTAGCCGCAGAAAGTAGCAGAGCAACCACTATTGAGTGAATCAATTTTTTTTTATTAGTTCATCTATTCCAGCGGTTTTCAACCTGGGGTACGCGTACCCCTAGGGGTATCAGTAACGGCGGACATTTTTTTTATAATACTTTATTTGTTGTTCAAACTTGCTCTTTAAAACATGACTGTAGCAATCAAACAAACCATAGTTCAATTTGAAACCTCAGTTAGACTACGACAACACAACATGATCTACCTCTACTCTCTCCTACTCTGCGAGAATATTCCAAGTACAATTGATTTGGAAAATATCGCCAGGGGGTACGCGAACAATAAAAGGTTGAGAAACGCTGTTCTATTTCATCTACTGTAATAACTGATTTCAATTCATGTTCCAGCCGCAGAGAACAGCAGAGCAACCACTATTGACATGAATTAGTTTCATATAAGCTCATCTAATTAATTTCAGCAAACCATAATGCACCCTCCAGATATTTCGGCTATTTTCCTTTTTTGCATGTTGTTCGTAAAAAATTTGAAAGTTTCAGATTTGAATTGGAAGTCAACCGAAATGTTATTTACCTATTCTGATTCTTCATATTGTATTTAAACACATTTTTATTCATCCCACATTATAGGTAAATGATCGTTATTATATTGTTACAATTGATCAAATGGATTGAAATGGTCATATCACTTATCAAAATGAATCCTGATCGGAAACCCACCCTACTAACAAAACTCCTATCCGTGGTCTTTGCAGGGATGCAGAGGTATACTCGGTCTCTAACAAAGCAAAGACTGCATTCTAACATTCCTTCCGTATTGTAAGTTTCGTGCGACACTGACACAGCCCGAAATTATAGTTTCACGAGAAACGGGTTCAAAAATTTGCGTTTAAAATCATTTCTTCGCTTTTACGAAAACATTCAATTTTTAAACTTTCCATACTCATCCAACCTATTTGAGTCTGTTATGTACATATTATGAGCAAGTTGTATGAGTTTAAATCTCTTTTTTACCATCTTCTTAAGCATCTTTTTAATCGCAAAAACAAATCTACTTATAACTCTAGGTATTTTGTCAATTTTGAAACGAATTTTTGTGAGATAAAACTGAACTGCGTTTGGCATCGTTTGAAATCAAAATCTCAAAATGAAAATTTTGAGGTGTGCCGTTGTTGCGCGAAACTGACAATATCCTCTACTGACTGTAAGGACGTGGCCGGCGCCGTTATTGGTCTATAAAAAATCGGGTCATTGAATGATGCACAGTGAGGAGGAATGACCACTCCCAGTTGTTTCTTCGGTTGATTCATTGTGCATCTTGAATGGCTCGGACCCATCACGGAGTAGCAACCATTGATATGTACAGTCAGAACTAAGCTAAGAACTAAGCTAAGCTAAGCTAAGCTAAGCATGAGCGAATCAGATAACCTTAACTATTTGCGGCGCGCTACCAGTATTTCGTAAAACAAACGTTGGTTTGCGCTGTTTTACTTTTGGCTGGTATCGTTTTGGGGTTACTTGATAAACGCTTTTTTGTTTCAAAGAGTAATACATGTGGAATTTTTTTTCTGCCTTATAAAGAGTTTTACAACTAATCTCACAGGCGCAGAAAGGAGGTATGAGGCTGGATAACTTAATATAACTGTGAAAATGGTTAATGAAATGTTAAATTTACATGATATATTTCTGCATTATCAGTTTTAGTGTATCTGTAACCATTGGGGTCTAATTACCTTATCCACCTAAGTAACATTTGCACAAAGATGGTTTAAAAATGTCGAAAAATTTCTAAAAACTTTTTTTTTTCATGCTTTCAGATTTTGTCGCTTTAATAATGTTCGTTATCACCAACAAAAATAGCCATGACAAAAATTACAACATCATATCATGAAAAAAAACACATAACCTGTTATCGCTTCAATAACATGTGATTATTTCCATCTCAAGCAGCGCTCTAATGACTGTTCGTGTCATCTAAGAAATTCTTTTCTAGGGCCCCATGAGAAAGAAGCACGCCATTGAACCGGAAGCATGTCGGCTCAAGAGTATAGCCTCTTGAGAAAAGAAGGGTGCGAATCGCCAAGGGGTGGAAAAGTGTGCCTACATTCATAACATCTAACAAGCAACCACCAGCTCTCTCTCCGGTGCCAGCCCATCAGATAATATCATCGACATGTTCCACCGCACTTGAGTGTAACTTACCGTGAACTACCTTCACAGTCAACCGCCCCACCCATCTGGCCAGACGACGAAAGGATCATGGTCTATGATGAGCCGCAGTGCAAGAGGCAAGTGTGCATGCTTCTAACCGTACCTCACGGGGGAGAGAGGCTCTCAGAACGATGTCAAATATCTATTGAGGAATGAATATTACATGATGTATCACCAAGTCATCAAGCTCTTAGCGTTTCTCCGTTTCCACCATATTCGCGGGTTTTGTTTCCGTTTCCCTTTGCAGCGTATACACAACTAGAGCCCCACACATGTGTTATCACGAACTGCAAAGATGTCATCATGATAGTTTTTTTTTGCGGTAGAGCCGTAGTTTTCTCAATTGATTTTCACGTATTTAGCATTATTTAATTAAGTAGGGTTATCGCTCCTATATTCATCTCAGTACCAATATTTATAGTTTATAGTCAAATTTTACCATAATTTCAACGTAAAACTTTTAACCACTTGACAAAATCGAGAAGCAAATAGATTTACTTTCAAAAATTTGTCGAAATTTGACGGTAAATTGGTCAATTGAGAGAAATAAGAAGAATATAGGTGCACCTAGCTGTTGAGATGAATAATGGAGCGATTACCCTATAAAGAAAAAATCTCTATTTAATTAAAAACAATCCTGTTTCCCATCGGTTTGTTAGGAAAACTGAGCGAGTAAAATTTATTTGGTATGATTAGAAATAATTAGTTTATTAGATCGCAAAACTAATCAAACCGTCTGCAAGCAAACCTTTAAAGAAGCGCCCTTTCCATTAAGCCTTAATTTTCTAGTAACGAATCCTTATTTATCAAACTAAACTCTCTATTTATCATGATGTTTTATGGTTCAACCAAGCATACATATTTGCTTAGGTTCTGCTGAATCACTAAGCTATAACTCATCTGCTCCGTGACTTTTCCCCAAAACTGTTTCCTCTTGTACAAACCATCGTTTCCAATAACCCAATATTTATTTCCATCCTCCCACTCGCTTACCCTCGCAGCAAGAAAAGGGACATCTTCCTACAGGACTTCCTCAATAGAAATTATAATCCAGCTTACCCTCAATTTCAATATATCTCTCAACGCAAAAAAATCTGTTCCTTTCGGGAACCGTTTTTATATTGGTTGGAATCGCAGTAACATCTTAAATTGACAGCTGCCTCTTGTGGAGCAGTACAAAGAATCCTGATCACCGTCCTCCGATGGAATAACTATTACTATAAATTGCAAAACACGCCTTATCGTTTTCTCGCTTCGATTTCTCCTCCAACCAACAGTGAATAGCACTGCCAGCTGCACTGAGATCGGTTTTTGTATTTTTTTCAGCTATCGCTGGATGCAGAACAATATTAAAGTTAATATGCGGTATCTCACGCAAACAGCTCAAAATCGTGCTCAAATCTGGGAGGCGGGTGTTGGTCTACAGCAGGACAGAAAGGGAGTAAGCAAGTCGCATAGAAGAAAAAGAACAAGAAGAAAAGTGTTAAAAATGTTCGCTGGTAATCTGCCGTCGTCTGGTGGTTGCTGCTCACGTCCGCGTCTATCGCTGAACTGCGTCTAGCGTCAACAGCGCGAATTCCGTGTTAGCTGAAAAGTGTCACCGAGGAAAATTGATGTCAAATTATTTGTCTTCACTCTTTGGCGTGTAAATTTTGTTGTTTTTTTTGCGATAGTTAATGTGATAACAGAGCAACAGCAGCCCGGCTGACAACGTTAAATGACAATGACATTAAGTGTTTTTTGCGGTATACTAGTCGAAATATATTTTACTCTAGTTATAATGTACGAAACTCAAATGGAATTGCGCTGTTTTTAATTATTTTCCCAATGTTCATGTTCCAAATGTTTCTGTTTAACAAATGTGACCACTTTGATACACAATTGTTAAACAAAAATATTTTACAACTTGTTTTATTGATCTTTTTCGTAGAAAAACATTGTTAGGTTAATGTGAATAACCTGTGTGTACAGTAAAATTTAATTACAGATGTATAGAAATTAAATTATTCATAGAGTTGTAACGATTCAACCGCTTCAAATGATTTTTTTTTTCATGACATGACTTCACATGTTATAACATGATATATCGTGACATCACTGAAATGATTTTGCTCTTGCATAACATGATATCACGATATGACAAAACAAATGATATAATGATTGGCATGTCACGACGTAACATAGTATGGAAGGACTTGATGTTACATCACATAATGGCATGATATAACAGGAGGACACAGTCTTGAATTAGGTTTGATTTTTCACACGACGTGAAATGAAATGACCTGACAAAAAATGTAACAGGCTTCAAAAGTATGTGTTTTTTCATCTACCTTCTATTTATTCGTAGAAGAGTTAAATATTTTACGGAGCTTGCAATGAAAAATGTACATGTGCTATGTGAAGGGTTTTACATACAATTTATGGCCCAGTGTAAACGCTAATCAGTGTGCGAAATTTCGCGAAATTTCGAGTTTCTCGAAATTTAACAAAATTTATTGAAATTGAGAACACATTTTTTCAACAAATAATATCAACTTATGATTTCTTAACCAATTTTTCTGCTGTTATAAGCTCTATTTCAAGTCTGGAGTTGCTTCTAAGTATCAGGCCTGAAAAATTTGAAAAAATCATATACATTTTTCCTAATTTCAGTAATTTTCTTAAAGAAACTTCTTTTGAGTAGACTCTATCACGATATCATAAACATCTCTAAACCTTTTCTTTAAATACGAACCAACGAAAAAATCGACCTAAAATTCATAAGTTTTAGTTTTTCTTCATCTATAGTTTATTTGACACGGCACAAATACAATTTAATGTTTAACGGCGCCAATTATATCTGGTAGCTTACTTTCTAAAGTATATTAATAACTAAAAGCAAATTTTTTATCCTCGCTGCCGACAACGAGCTGAAACTAAATCTAACTTAAAGCTAGAATATTTTGCATTAAAAGCACAGGTTTGCTGTTTGATGGTTTTCATTGCCATAGGTAAGCAGCATATTAAATTTGTTCCGCTGCTGGGCCAAGGTATTACGGACTGGCATATTGGGTTGTTTCCATCAGGCCTTGAGAGTATCGTGCGGGTCTGATTGCTGTTTCCGGATCCGGGGTCTTAACGTGTTCTTGTCGTTTGGTTGGATGTAGGCGGAAGGGGATAGGACTAAACTGAGCGTGGATGGATTTCAGGAAAACGTATATAAGGGACATGTAGGATAGGTCACGGTTCGCCAAGACATCACGAACAGGAACAGCCGGCTGCCTACCTTCGGCCTGCAGGGAAGCTATTAATCTAGACCTGGCGTCACGGTGTACAGGGCATGACCAAACAACGTGCTCTATGTCGTGATAACCTTCACCACAGGCACAGATACCACTCTCCCCGAGCCCAACACGACGGAGATGCGCGTCAAATGTATAGTGATTGGACATAAGCCGGGACATCACGCAAATGAAATCCCGACCTACATCCAACCCCTTGAACCACGGGTTCGTCGATACCTTGGGGATTATGGAATGTAACCACCTTCCCAGTTCCCCCTTGGTCCAAGAATTTTGCCAACTGATGATCGTATTCTGACGTACAAATGCGAAAAATTCAATAAAGGCAATTGGTCTTTCATAAATATCACCGTTTGTTGCCCCCACCTTAGCCAAAGAGTCCGCTTTCTCATTACCCGGTATCGAGCAGTGAGAAGGGACCCACGCTAAGGTAATCTGAGTAGATTTTTCGGATAAAGCACTCAGATGTTCCCGTATTTTCCCCAGGAAATACGGAGAGTGCTCAACATCTTTCATCGATCGGAGAGCCTCAATGGAACTGAGACTGTCCGTAAAGATGAAATAATGGTCCGTGGGCATTTTTTTACCGAAGCCAGTGGACCCATCAAGAAGTGATCCGTCAGTGTAGTACATATTGTCGCAGTTGATGTTTCGATATTTATTGGAAAAATTTTTAGGGATCTGCTGCACGCGTAAATGATCCGTGATTCCACGAGTTTCTTCTATCATGGATGTATCGAAAAACACAGTAGAATCAGAAGTATTTGATAAGTCGGCACGATTTGGAATATTCGAAGAAGGGTTAATATTTTGGGACATGTGATTGAAATACAATGTCATAAAACGGGTTTGAGAATTAAGTTCGATTAACCTTTCAAAATTTTCAACCACGGGACGGTTCAAGACCTCACATTTGATTAGAATACGAGAAGACAGGCTCCAGAAGCGGTTTTTCAATGGTAGTACTCCAGCTAAGATCTCCAAACTCATCGTATGGGTCGATTGCATGCAACCCAAGGCGATAGGCAAACAACGATATTGTATTCGCTTCAGTTTGATCAAATGTGTGTTTGCTGCGGAGCGGAAGCAGAAACACCCGTACTCAATAACAGACAGTATCGTTGTTTGGTAAAGCCTCATAAGGTCTCCTGGGTGGGCTCCCCACCATTGTCCGGTTATTGTACGAAGAAAATTCACTCTTTGTTGACATTTTTTCATCAGATACCTCACGTGACAACCCCAGGTGCCTTTAGAGTCGAACCAGACACCAAGATATTTGTGTACCAAAACCTGAGAAATCGTTTTACCCATTAATTGTGTTTGAAGCTGAGCAGGTTCATGCTTCCTAGAAAAAACTACTATCTCAGTCTTCTCCGGAGAGAATTCGATACCTAGCTGTAGAGCCCAAGCAGACAAATTGTCCAAGGTATCTTGCAATGGTCCTTGCAAATCGACAGCTTTGGCTCCTGTAACAGAGATTACACTGTCGTCTGCAAGTTGTCTTATCGTGCATGAATTTGCCAGACATTCGTCGATGTCATTTACATAAAAGTTGTAAAGAAGGGGGCTTAAACATGAGCCCTGGGGAAGACCCATGTAGCTAATGCGAAAAGTTGCCAAATCGCCGTGCGTAAAATGCATGTGCTTTTCGGACAACAAATTGTGCAAAAAATTGTTCAAAATTGGAGAAAATCCTTGTCGGTGAAGTTTACCCGAAAGAATGTCAATAGAAACGGAATCAAAAGCCCCCTTAATGTCCAAGAACGCAGACGCCATTTGTTCTTTGCGAGCATACGCCAGCTGAATATCTGTTGAAAGCAACGCAAGACAATCATTCGTCCCTTTGGCACGGCGGAAGCCAAATTGAGTATCTGATAGAAGACCATTTGATTCGACCCAATGGTCTAAACGACGGAGTATCATTTTTTCCATCAATTTCCGGATACAGGATAGCATTGCAATCGGCCTATAAGAGTTGTGATCAGAAGCTGGTTTCCCTGGTTTTTGGATGGCGATCACCTTCACTTGCCTCCAATCCTGCCGTACAATGTTTTGCTCCAGGAACTTATTGAACAAGTTCAACAAGCGCCTCTTGGCATTGCCGGGTAGATTCTTCAACAAGTTGAATTTGATTCTATCTAACCCAGGCGCGTTATTGTTACAGGACAGGAGGGCAGCTGAAAATTCTGCCATCGTAAAAGGTGATTTTATTGCGTCGTGGCCCGGAGAAGCATCGCGAACAATGTTTTGCTCAGGAACAGAGTCCGGACATACTTTCCTGGCAAAATCAAATATCCACCGACTTGAAGACTCCTCGCTTTCGTTGACCGTTACGCGATTCCGCATTCTTCGGGCTGTGTTCCAAAGAGTGCTCATCGATGTCTCCCTCGACGTCTCGTTTACGAACCGACGCCAATATCCGCGTTTCTTTGCTTTAGCCAAACTTTTAAGCTTGGTATCAAGCTCCGAATACCGTAAGTATTCGCCAGGTATACCCCCCTTCTGAAAGGCCAAAAACGCGTCGGATCTTTGCGTGTAGACATCGGAGCACTCTTGGTCCCACCACGGAGTGGGAGGCCGTTCTTTGATCGTTACGCCGGGATATTTCTTCGTTTGGGCTTGCAACGCGGCGTCGAGAATCAAGCCCGCGAGGAGGTTGTATTCTTCAAGTGGTGGATGATGTTGAATCGACTCGACCGCTTTTGAAATCATTTCCTCGTATAACTTCCAATCGACATTCCGTGTGAGGTCATACGGAATGTCAATTGGTCGCATGCGAGTTGACCCGTTTGTAATTGAAATAAGAATAGGCAGATGGTCACTACCGTGAGGATCGAGGATTACCTTCCATGTGCAATCCAACCGTAGCGACGTTGAACATAAGGATAGATCCAAAGCGCTTGGGCGCGCTGGAGGTTTCGGGATACGTGTCATTTCACCGTTGTTTAAAATAGTCATGTCGAAGTCATCGCAAAGGTTATAGATTAAAGAGGAGCGGTTATCATTGTAAGGGGAACCCCAAGCCACACCATGAGAGTTGAAGTCTCCCAAAATCAAACGTGGCGAGGGAAGAAGTTCTATTAAATCGAAGAGCAGCCGTTGCCCAACCTGTGCTCTGGGAGGAATATATATTGAGGCAATACAAAGCTCTTTACCTTGTATTGTCATTTGACATGCGACAACTTCGATGCCTGGAATCGAGGGGAGGTTAATACGATAGAAAGAATAGCACTTTTTAATCCCTAAAAGTACTCCTCCATATGGGGTGTCTCGATCAAGGCGAATAATATTAAAATCATGGAAGTTGAGATCAATATTTGAAGTAAGCCAAGTTTCACAAAGGGAAAATGCATCGCATTTGTTTTTATTTATCAAAACTTTAAACAAATCAATTTTTGGTAAAATACTTCTACAATTCCACTGTAAGACAGAGATAGAATCCTTCATATACGCAGTTGAATTAGGCATCGAAGGATACAATCGCTGCAAGGAGGGGCCATTGGGCAGTCAACTGCTTCAAAAATGATCTAACTGTTGGGAGGAATGCTGTAAGAAAAATTTTAATTGGATCGGGTACATTGAAATTTTCAAAAATCCAGTCCACAATGTCAGAAAATTTCACTAATCCAGAGTTTGTTTCATCAACTGGATGTGCAAAAGGAACAACTGGGGTTTTAGATGTTCCTGGCAGTGCTGGGAACTCCTTCTGGGACTTTAAATTTGCAAGCCCAGGAGGAGTTTGCTTCGGTTTTTCCGCAGCACTGTTTGGTTTGTTCGTACTTTTCATTACACTTTGGGAAATCTTAGGACCTTTACGGGGAAGTTTAGGAGAAGAAACATTTTTCCTCTTCCTAGACTCCCCAGGATTGGCATAAGATGTTCCCGCTGATGAATCGTCAGAATCGGTTTCATCAGAGGACAACAGATCAAAGGGGTTCGATGTTATGGTAGAAGTGGTCACGGTCTTCTTCAGCATCTCAGCATAAGAACGCTTTGAACGCTCCTTAAGTGACCGCTTGATTTTATCTCTGCGCTGCATGTACACCGGGCATGTGGAGAGCTCATGCTGGTTCTCCCCACAGTGAATACATTTTTCAGCATTAACACTGCAAAAATCTTCCGCATGAGTCTCCCCACACTTGCTACATCGTGCCTTATTGCAGCAGTAGGCGGCTGTGTGGCCTAACTGCTTGCAATTGGTGCAATTCATAACACGGGGTACATACAATCGCACAGGCAGACGAACCCGGTCGATCGAGACGTGGCTAGGGAGTGCAGATCCGGCAAACGTAACGCGAAACCGATCTGACGGAATGTAAACTTTTTTACCGCCGACGAGAGACATGGACCGCAATTGCTTACAATCCAAAATTTTCGCCTGTGTTTCAGTATTTTTGAAGCAACCGGTTGCGCTTTTTAGGATACACTCGACAGACAGACTCGAATCGGTTATGAAACCGTCGATCTCCACGTTTCGTGCGGGTATGTAAACGCGATACTCGCGTGTGAAGAGCTCAGAGCAAGCGATAGCATTGGCCTGTGCCAGATCACTGACTACGACACGGAGCTTGTTAGGTCGGACCTTGGAAATTTCGGTCACGGCCTTATACCCCTTCGTCAGGTCTTTAGAAATTTGCAGTATGTTTAATCGCTTTGAATTCACTCCTGCCTTTGGACGAAAATAAACAGTATAGCTGCCCTGTTGAGATCCGTCCGGGTAAAGCCTGGGGCGAGGGGGGACTGGAGAATGAACAGAGGAGGGGGTAACAGAAGGGTTGTGTCAGGGGGGTTCGGGGATGGTGGCACGGGAGGCGAGGGATCTATATCCATCGCGCTAAATGTAGCGCACTAGCGCACTAGCGCCGACAAGAACACGTACCTATTTACTTCTTCCTTCCAGCAGTGGTTGTCCGATCGTTCGAAGCTGCACCCAAAGCAGCCAGCAGCACCAATACAGCAGCACCAATACAGCCACCAGCAGTGAGCAGAGTGTGAGATCACTCAGCACAGCGACACGATTCGACTGTCAACTGATGGCCACGATTCGACTGTCAACTGATGGACACGATTCGACTGTCAACTGATGGCCTTGAATTAGAAAGATCTATTCACTGTGCACAGATCAAAACTGCAGGTATTTTGCACCAATACAGCTGAAGTTGCGAGCCGGGTACAGAACGTAGCGACACAACTCACAACCTAGTTGGCCTTTAGCGCGAATAATACACTCTTTTGTTTGGCTATTCGTACACACGGACCGGATTGTAATAGAACGACCACTTTGCACGTCCGTTTCTGTCGAGTGTTCGACGCGGAATGATAAGTTTTAGTTGTCTTTTGGAGAATTTCGAGAAAAAATTCGTTAAATTTCGGAAACCTCAAAATTTCGCGAAATTTCGCACAACCACCATAGCCACGTTCTGAAAATCTTCATTATTTCAGCTCTTTATAATAAACATAAAGTACAGTAAATTTACATATTTGAATGAATATTTTCCGCTATCTTTTGTTATTAAATGCAACAATTTTTTTCCTTAATACGCATCTTTAAATGATGAACAACCCTGTTTCATGAGTTTTCTCTTTTTTGTAAGAAATAATCTAAGGCATTTAGAACAGACTTTCTTCGGATTCAGTTTTCGCTGTGTACTACCAGAATGTTAGAGGATTACGCACGATCTTCGCTTACGTCTCTCGTGCTGCGACTACGATGATATGGTTTTGACAGAAATCTCCCTGCGGCCGGACATTTAGAATTGCTGGCTTTCCATTATTATCAAATCGTCCGATGTGACCGCAATGGGGCACCACCATTGTATCCTGATTCCGTTGCACGACATCCTTGAGCAGGATGTTGTCCGGATTGAACTGAAGAGTCGAATTTTCTTTGCCTCTGGAATCTACATTCGGCCTATGTCTAGTCCAGAGCTGTACAAGTTGCATACCACAGCTGCACGGAAAATCGTTGAAATGTCCTCGAACAATGATAGCATCCTGACACTGGGCGATTACAATTTACCCGACTTACGTTGGAATTTTGACGAGGATATCAACGGATATCTGCCTTCGAATGCATTAACCGAGCAAGCGGTAACCTTCGCAGAAGAAATGCTTGCAAATAGCTTGAGCCAGATCAATCCATGTCCGAGTAGAAGTCTTGGTGAAACGTTGAACTTGGTACTTTACGCAATAAGTTCTGTAAGGCCCGCAAGCAATACTTCAACACTAACTTCGAGGTCAGTCGATGAGCTTATCGTTCAATCGGAAGTCAGTACTGGGAGCAAGCTACAAAGGTTATGTTGAGAGAACGCAGTTATACCTCAAGCAAAAACCTTCGATGCTTCGATGCGATTCCAGAGAACGTGCAAACGCGCTCCTACTACTAGATGACGTTCAGAAGACTTCAGCCAATATCGATCCGACTAAGAGTCCTGGACCAGATGGTATCCCTTCGTTCTCCTTGAAACACTGTGCTCGCTTTATTTCGCTTCCGATATCCTGTACAGGGCTCGATAAGTTCGAATAAACTTCGAAAATATGGAGATGAATCGGCTTTCTCGGTCCGAGAAAGCCGATCCATCTCCATACCAATTATTCTGGTGGTTTATCCATTCCATTCTTCAAAAATATGTTAAAAAATGAAAATATAAGATGATTTTTCCTGAGGCAATTTTTGTTGAGGCAATGTTTATTGAGAACCTTTACGACGTATTAGCTGAAAGCACTCCCGTTTATACTGTATGACGAGCTTGAGACGTTTCTCGAAAGAATCGCACGCGGCACGCACCTAGCTCATCGCTATCTTGTCCCAGATCATGGAAATGAGCTCCCTAACCCATTTCCGGCGGGTGATGGCATCACCTAACATTCCAATTTTAATTCAAGTTTAATTATTATACTTGAAAATAAGCACGATGAAATTATTCAGTATGGTTAAAGAACAGATTTATCTTTTACCCATTCTTGGCGGAAACAAATCACTTTCTACCTCAAAAAATTAACTTTAGATTCTTATTACTAATCAACTAAATGTACAATTGACACAAACTGTTTTACATATTGATGATCAATCTTTTCTTCAACGATACTCAATAGTTTCTTCGTGCAAATTTCCATGTATAATTGTTAAACTTAGATCAAATCAAATCAAATTAAATACCATTTGGCATTACCCAGCCGGAAATGGGTTAATATGCAAAACAGTTTTTGTCAATTGTGCATGTAGTTGACGAGTAATAAAAGTGTGAAGTTCATTTTTTGAGATAAAAAATGACTTCTCTCCGCCGGGATAGGGTTAAATTGGTCCATGGAGCTCAGTTAAAGTACGTTCTTATTGGTTAGCATGTACGACCATACATAAATGTCCAGGGGATTAAGGTCCGTGGGGGTTTATCGAGAAAATCATCCATTTTCTCCCGACAACACGCTTGGACGATATTCGCCGAGTGGGCCGGCGCCCCGTCCTATTGAAGGAAGTGATGATTCCTTCCGTAGAGGTTCCGAAGCGCTGAGACCACAACCTTCTCTGGAACCTCGGTCTTATAGTAAGCGGTGCTGATTCCAACGTTTTTCTGGATAAACACTAGTGGGCGCTTCCCACGCCTGGATACGGGCCCCAAACCATCACCGACGCGACGCTCTGGAACCGCCGGATGATTATGTAGGGCGAGGGGTTCCTGGCCAACGTTGGCGCTCCCTAATGTTGGACATTATACAGCGGTTGCGAGACAAAGAGTTTCTCATCAGAAAACACGAACTCCTGAACTGCATGCCACGAAGGTATCAGTGGCTCTGTCCAGCCTCTTCTTCGTTGTAGCCTCCGTTACCCCGTGAACTTAACGTTTATTGTACAACTTGTATTCCAGGGTCTTCGTTTGATGTGTGCAGTCCCGCTCGACATATCCAGGTCAATAGCGGGCAAACAACTTTACTACGACGTCACGGTACTTCTTCATCGTACGCGGTAAACAAAGAACAAATGACAGCAAGTCGACACCTTGCGCGTCGAGATAATTTCCCACATTCACAAATGGCCTGCCAAACCATTACCTTCTTGCCGAATTTTTTGGTGTAAATGGCTTTCACTGGTCCAGGGACATCCTTTCCCTTCGGTGATGTATAAAATTGAGGTCCTGGCAGAGTCTTATAGTCCAGTTTTATGTAGGTTTCGTCATCCATGATAACACACCCCATTTTTTTGGTCAGATGTTTGTCATAAAGCTTCCGAGCTCTCGGTTTCACAGATTCAGCTTGTTTTGGATTTCGTTTTGGCTGCTTCTGCTTGCGACGGGTCTGCAGACCCATTCTTCCCTTGGCACGCATAACGTTACTCGCCGAGGTTCCAAGCTTTCTCGCCATATCTCGTACTGATACTGAAGGATGCCGCTTGTAGTATTCCTTAACCTTTTTGTCCATTGTGGGATCAACTGGCGCGGGTTTTCTACCACGTCTTGGGGCATCAGTAAATGTGCACTCTTCATAGTACTTTCGCACTGCGGTTTGAACTGCTCCGACGCTTATACCTTCTTCTCTGGCTAATTTTTTTATAGAAAGACCACTCACGGTGCCCCATTTGTACACAATTCGCTTTCTTTGCTCGGAGGAAAGGCCACGCATTTTCAAAATTTCGCACTAAATGTTAGAAAAAATGACAGCATCTGTTTCTTTTGGATGTAAACAACAGGGCGCAGCCAACGTTTGGTTGAATACTGCACGTTATTTGAAATGACGGTTGATCGTTAGTGTGTTTATAATTTTCGGAACAGTTTATATAAAACTACTAAACTTTTTTTTTATTATTTTATTAGGGTGGCTTTCAGCCACAGGCTGGTTCGCCACCATAACTATAAAACTTGTGTTCGAACTACCTGAATACCCTGTATATTAAATCGTCCTCTCCTTAAGTCCGGCAATCTTAATAACGTCGAGAATAACCGAGGGATTTCGCTTCTATGCTGCATCAGTAAGATCTTTGAAACACTGATTTATGGGGCACTGCAGAATGCTGTTCGACCCTTGACCTTGAAATTTAACCACGGATTTGTCCAAAGTCTCTCCACAACCACGAACTAGATGCGCTACCCAAATATGTTGTTTCGAGAGGTGGAACTACGCAAATTTACTCCATCTACATTGACTTTACCAAAGCATTCGACACAGTACCACACGTGCGTGCCTGCGACAAAGTGAGAGCGTTAGGTCTCAATGAAAAGCTGGTTGAATGTATCCGTTCTTACCTAACCAATCGATGCGCTTTCGTGAAGTTACTTCCAACTTGTTCGGAGTCTTTTTAAATTACCACGAGCGTTGCACAAGGCAGTGTCCTGGGGCCGCTGGTCTTCGGATTTATCGTAAATAATTTGTGTTCTTGTATGTCATCTTTCCAGCAGTTGTTTGCAGATAACCTGAAGATTTACCTCAATTCTTGTCATAAAAACACCATCAATTATCAGTACACCCTGGAATCATTTCCGTTGGAACGTGTACGTGATGATGGGACCTACCTAGGAGTTACGGTAGACTCCAAACTGCTGTTCTTGCATACGATTGGCGATACGATTGGAATTTCACGGATATCTATGTTCTGAAGCCACCGTATTACACTGTTGCTTGTAGCCTTCTGGAATACGCTACCTCATTTGTGCCCCTTTCATACTTCGCCCCGCTGTACTACCTTCACTATATCAGTTTGTTTGTATACCTGGTACAACTCGTGGTTCATGCACCTGCGCCACACTCCATCTTCCATTGTACCGCCAAGTATCGATCGCAAAACTCAACGATCAAAAACTCCGAGCACTTGTCGTTCAGCTGTTTCTTTTTGTAAGATTTGGACCACTGCGACCATTATTTTGATCTTTTGTGGTCGATCAGCTTTCTTCCGCGTCCATGTTTTCTGTTCGCACTGGGCAACCGGAAGGATTCAGTTTTGAGCGAGTATGCAAACCACGGGACCTTAGCTGGTTACGTAGTCCGTAAAATGCCCTGTTCGCAGCTGTAACTCATCGTATCCCTTCACGGTCCTACCGAAGATATCAATGTCGTCCACAAACTCAAGGAACTTGTGCGATTTTGTGATGATCGTACTGTTTCATTGCACGTTTGCTCGTCGTACTGCACCTTCAAGGGTGATGTTGAACAGTATGTTGGAGAGCACATTCCCCTGCTGTAGGCCATCTAACATGTCGGCTATCCGAACGCATGACTTCAATCCCTCCAGCGTCATGCGGCTCAGCATCATTAGTTTTGTCGGAAAACCGTGCTTCAGCATAATCTGTCACAGCCAGTTATTTTCATTGAGTGACATGCCACCTTAATATCTGCGAACAGATGGTGAGTTTGCAAGGTATACTCCCGGAGCTTATCAGTCGCTGGATCCGTCGCAGAGTGAACATTTGATCCGTTGTGGAACGTCCCTGTCGGAATCCAGCCTGGTATTCGCCGACGAAGGTGTCCGTTAACGGTCTCAATCTGAAGAACAGGATAAGGGAGAACATTTTGTATCCGCAGTTGAGCAACGTAATGCCTCGATAGTTGCAACGAGCCAGTTGATGACCTTTCTTGTAGATTGGACATATGAAGCCTTCCGACCAATCGCTCCACAGTTTGTTTGTCGCCCATAATCGTCATCCTGTTCCTGTTTTCCTCACCTTGCTTCTCCCCGTTTAATGAAGCGGAGCTTGTAGCCTCAAGGCTAAAGAATTCATTTTGACAAGCGAATGGTCATTTTGGTTTGTTACTTTTTTGTCAGAGTCAGAAGCAGGAATTTCCCGCCGGTCATGTGTAATGACAAGGACGGCATCCTGCTTACTGATAAATCGACGGTTGCAGCCAGGTGGAAGGAGCATTTTCAGGCGCTATTAAACGGTGAGGAGCCGGATGAGCAGAGCAGGAACAGGATGACGATTATGAGTGACGAACAAGCTGTGGAGCCACCAACACAGGAGGAGGTGAAAAAGGCGATTAGTGAGCTGAAAAATGGCAAGGCCGCTGGGAAGGACGGTATCCCGGCCGAACTACTAAAAGCGGGAAGCGAGCGGCTGTACTATACAATCCACCAGATAATACTAAGGATCTGGGTGGATGAACACATGCCGAACGACTGATTGGAAGGCCTCATATGCCCTATCTATAAGAAGGGCCATCGATTGGATTTTGGCAACTATCGAGGCATAACGTTGCTGTAACCGTCGGTTACAGAATCCAGTATGATTTTTATTTGTGCTTAAATGTTTAACTTTCACGTTAATATTTAAGGGTTATCATAAGTAGGGTTAGTAAAATGTATTGGTATGTAAATGGTATAGGTTAGTAGGGTTAGTCAAAATATAATAAGTAGAAATACCAGAAATTGTAAGCGCACTGAACAATATAAACATCACACAGTGGGTACAAGTGGGTGGTAAAATGGGCAACACCCATCCAGTATGACAGATTTGTTGAGGAGGAGGAAAGCTGTTATACAGATGGGTGTCAAATTGATTGAGGCGCGAAATATCGCGCATCCATCGAAAAAGATTGGCGGAAAAAAGAGCGCGAAGAGCCTTCTTGCTAGCCCAAATTGCCAGCCATCATCAGATAGTATCTGGTAGTCGTGTGCATAACGTTGAAATCTATAAAATCAGAAGAGTTCTTGTACGAGTTGTCAGTGGCAACAGGAGTTGTTGCGGCCCGTAATTGGCCAAGCGAACGCAGTTTAGACCGTGGCATACGGTTAAAGCAGCACACGACCGGCCTAGCGAGCCCTGGATGCACGCTACGTCTAACCCGTAAAGGACCAGCGATCGTCCTCTGGCTTAGAGCCATCACCGCAAAGGAGGACTTACCCCTCTCGGCACGGTCACTCCGGTATCGCCCTGGGCCTGTCGATCTACGTCAACGAGGGAAGACCAGAGCGAAACACCAGCAGACTACGTTAACGTAACCCTTAAATATTAACGTGAAAGTATGACTAAACTAATTAAGCTGAGTCGTATGACACTGGAGGGATCAAAATCGTGCGTGCGGATAGCTGGCGAGACATCAACCGCGTTCGTTACGTTGGATGGACTGAAGCCGGGGAATGCGCTCTCCAACTTACTTTTTAACATCGCTCTTGAGGGTGCAGTACGAAGAGCAAATGTGGAGAGAAACGGTACGATCATCACGAAACCTCACATGCTTCTTGGCTTTGCGGACGACATCGATATCATCGGTATCAACCGTTAGGCCGTGGAGGAGGCTTTCGTACCTTTTAAGAGAGAAGCAGCGAGATTGGGACTAGTCATTAACTCTACCAAAACGAAGTACATGGTGATGACACCCCGTTAAGCATACAGACGCGAGGCATACGGACGCGAGGCATACGGACGCGAGGCATAGTACGCTAGGCATAATGGACGGCAGGCATACGGACACGAGGCATATGGACGCGAGGCCGAATGGACGCGAGGCCGAATGGACGCGAGGCCGAATGGACGCGAGGCCGAATGGACGCGAGGCCGAATGGACGCGAGGCCGAATGGACGCGAGGCCGAATGGACGCGAGGCCGAATGGACGCGAGGCCGAATAAACGCTAGGACACAAGGCCAAGGGGAAGTGATATGGAATGTGTTATTATCGTCATCATCAACACAGCATTCGATAACATGTATTTCGCTTCAAAGTGTCATTTGAAAAGCAATACACTCGCGGCCTTCGGCCGACTCGCTGTCCGAGCGAATGCTGTCCTTACTCGCTACCGCTCGTTCGGACTTAACTAAGGGAAGAAAACTCTGTTTGAGTAGACCTAGCAAACCAGTAGATCAGTCGTTTGGGTGCGAGAGGCCGCCGCTTCCGACGGCGGGTCGGCGGCCGGCTCGGACTGCGGAAACCACGGCGGCTTAGTGCCGCCTCGTTTCCTTGCCCTCGATTATGCGTCTTCGCCGCATGATTTCAAGAAAGGTATTATACCCAACTTAAACTCTTTAGGAATATAATAACACCTGAACCTCATAATTGGATATCATGCGATCGTACAACATCGCATTCGGCCTCGCGTCCATTCGGCCTCGCGTCCATTCGGCCTCGCGTCCATTCGGCCTCGCGTCCATTCGGCCTCGCGTCCATTCGGCCTCGCGTCCATTCGGCCTCGCGTCCATTCGGCCTCGCGTCCGTTATGCTTTGTGGCAGTATGCCTCGTATCCATTATGCCTCACATCCATTATGCCTCGCGTCTGTATGCCTAGCATACTATGCCTAACATCCATATGCCTAGTGTCCATATGCCTCGTGTCCCGTCCCCGTACATGGTAGCTGGCAGAGAACGTGGGAGTCCCCGTGATGTTGGTGCTGAGGTGGAGATAGATGGGGAACGATTTGAAGTGATTGACGAATTCGTTTATCTTGGTACGCTTGTGACATGTGACATCGATATGAGTCGTGAAGTGAAACGACGAGTTGCTGCTGCGAACAGGGCTTTCTACGGACTGCGTAACCAGCTATGGTCCCGTAGTTTGCAAACTCGCACAAAACTAGCGCTGTTTAGGACGCTGATACTCCCGGTGGCCCTTCACTGACATGAAGCATGGGCGCTGAAGGAAGCTGATCGATGAGTGCTCGGAGTTTTTGAGCGTAAAGTTCTGCGATCGATACTTGGCGGTAAACTAGACGATGGAGTGTCGCGCAGACGCATGAACCATTTGTTGTACCAGGTATACAAACATGCTGATATAGTGAAGGTAATACAGCGGGGCAGGCTTCAGTGGGCTGGACATGTAGCCAGGATGCCTGACGAGGGAGCCGCCAAAACTATTTTCAGTAGAGAACCAGGAAGAGGCCGTGGATGTGCGCAGTGGAAGAAGATGCACGATCTGCTGGTGTACGAGGAGACTGGAGAGCGGCTTCCCAAGACAGAAGAAGCTGGACATCTTTAATTCGTTCGGCCCTAGACCGGTTAACGGTCCGTTAGCCAAAAAAGTAAGTAAGTAAGTACTTTTTTGTCTAATGTGCGGTCATAATATACAAAAAGTTATAAAATATTACTCAAAAGCAACAAAATCTTCTTCGTACTAGAACAAAAATGTTCTATTTATTTATTTATTTATTTATTTATTCTATTTCCATCTGACCTTATTGGTCTCCATGAAAGTTAGTGGATGGGGAAAAGCCAGTTTGAGGCCGTCCTCATGGAGGCATGAAAACCCAATCATCTCCTGTTGAAAATATACATCAAAATTTTACATTGAGTTCATTAAAGTCATTGAAAAAATTACAAACATTACGAACTTAATTTCAAAATCAACAAGCAATACATTAGATTTAACTTAGTCATAACATAAAACATCCATCCTATTATTAAGCAATATGATCAGTTATAAAATATTCCACAAAGACACTTTCTGAAGGAATTTGTGTGACGGATCGCCGAACTCAAAGAACTCCTGTACTGAAGCGAAAGCTCGAACACATGCAGTGACTGGTTAATTATATCCGAACAATGTGCGATGTGATCTGGGTTGAAGCAATCCGTGAGTCGACTTCTCCATTCAACTTCTTGGCCACGAATACAGCTTGGAATACAGCGATGGAATGTCATGATTTGGCATATTGCAGTACTTACTATGAGCCAGTTTCTACGACACCAACTTATAAAAATATCCAGCAGTCTTTGTAAGTCACGACAATCATCTATAGACCGCACAACCAAATACAGTTTTAAGTCATAGGCATACACAAGCTTACATCCAGCTCCTAATAATAATGTTACATCGTTACAATAAAGCAGAAAAAGCAGCGGCCCATATTGCTGCCTTGTGGTACTCCAGAAGTGTTAGAAAAAGTGGAGGATAAACAGAAACTGAGATTTACAGGTACTGTACGAATACATAAGTAGTAATTAACCTCAATGATATTTGTTTCTGTTGAATTCCCATTTTAGCTTTCTATATTTTATGTTTACCCATTTGATTGTAGCTTAACAATTATACTTGCAGTTTTGAAGAACGAAACTATTTATGCGGTTAGAAAAAAGATCGATCTACAATATGCAGTACAGTTTGTGTCAATTGCGCATGTAGTTGCTGAGTAATAGGAGTTTGAAGGTAATTTTTCGAGGTAGAATCTAATTTTTCTCTGCCGGAAATGGGTTCAATGTAAAATTCCGTAACGCAATTCATTTTATTGATATTATTCTATTTGTTTCTAAGGTGTATCTGACTGTAGAGAGGCCAAATACCACTCAATCTGTGTATTACCAGAAACGTGATGATGCCCATGATCCGGAAATCGACCGTGGACGATCCTAGATGGTGGATGCCGTTTTCTGGAACACAGCCAAAATAGCTAAGTCGCGCTTAGTTTGAATATTAATGGAATAAGGATGATGACCAAAGGACGAAAATCAACTGCAAACGCCATTTTCAAATCCGGCCACTTCCGTTTTCTGGAAAATGGCCATATTTTATTCAATATGATGCTCAGAAGCCATGAATCACCTCCAGATGTTCTCGACAAAAATTGTTGCAATCCTCAATTGCTTCGATAAGCTAGCAATTAGGCTAGTTGTAAGTCTATTTCCCTTTCTTAACAAGTAAGCTTAAATCCCTACGAATGATAAGTCCTCATTGCGAGAGCAAACAAATCTTAACAATTAAAATTACAAATTTCCAACAGGTTTGAGTAATCACCGTTTGTGATTGGCCTCACAAACTCATTATATACTAATATTTATCATAAATACTTAAGCTACTAACAACCCCACTAATTAAAAAAAAAACAAATGTTCTAATATTCACTTCCGCTGTCTAGAATACAGTCTTGAACGCTCAAACAGCACTCAATATAGGTTGATGCCTAGAGACCAGACGTCGACCGCAGGTGCCATTATTAATCCAAGATGACATCTTCTCGTTAGGATTTGCAATCCCCGGATTGATTTTAAAGGAAAAGCCTTTTCCGCGTTTCCCGAAGTTTTCCCATAATTACCAATAAAACAAAATACCCCATCTAGACAACAACCTGACGACATCACACTGGGTAGCAGCATTAACATTATGTTTTCTCTTCAACAAACTGAAGGAATTGGACACTCAAATTTATAATAAAAGATAGCAGAGAGTTGGAATGAGCGATTCAAAAATATTCTAGAGGCCAAATTCCAGCGGACTTAAGCAAAGTTTTACAAAAGGATATGGCATTGTTTGCGCTCCATGAACAATTCTTAGTAAATCTGGACCGACTGTTTGGCGACTTGATGACCCTAAAACTCCGAGCGTGTGATTTACTCTTCTGCAAACATTTGCAACACAATCAGATCGCGAAAATCTAATGTAAACATGATTGAGCTAAGTTTTTTAAAATCGTTTTTCACGCGAATAACACAATGTGATCGTTTTTTTTGTTACTTTTTTTCAATGAAATTCATTTGCTGAAAAAAATTGAGATTTTCTCATTCCCGTTTCCCAGAAAATGATTTTCCGGGAATATTGCAAATCCTAACTAGGTTTCCTGTTTCTGGTATATAGTCTGGAATTGACAAACACCATCTAACATGGGTATTACCGAAACCGCTATGATACCTAGAGACATCTTCAAAAGCCCTTTTGAAATCCAAGATTTCGACTTTCGGTTTCTGGGACACGGTCTCAAATTGCCAAATACAATCCAATATGGGAATTTCAGCTCTTTGCGTTCTAATAAAGTTGATATTGTATTTGATTTCATAAATGAAATAGGTATAGGATGTGAAAGTGAGAAGCGAGTTGTGCTTAAGGGTCAGAGAAATACAAGAAAGGATTTTTGATTTTGAACACTTGAATTCTGAGCAACGCCGTACAAAGTTCTACTAGTTTTAAATAGGAAAGGTTTTCGATAGACAATTCTGATTCAACCTAAATAGTTTCGTACCGAAATTTTTAACGAGAAATAACTGAAATCCATATTTTTCATTAATTATATGAATTTATGAATCAAATGACATTAACGAAAGCATTACATTTTGATAACACATCAAATATTGACAATTTTACTTGAAAAATGTGAACTAAGCGGGGTGGTTCAAAACATCGTAATAATTCATAAATATCAATCTCTATTTTTAAAGCAGTTCCACTAGAATTGAAACCCCTGATTTAGTATGCATAAGAATAATGGAAACTCTAGCCACCTGCACTAACTGAAGACCGAAAGTAGTTAAGTGCCTACTTTAATGTGAGACTAGTACTGCACCGCCTCCGTCAGTAGGATGGAACCTCTTTCAAGCCGTTGTCTAAATGCCCTGATGTAGTCGGCTAGCCATCAACAACCAGCCCGTTAGTACAGGGAAAACGATACGATAAAAACTTATCAAAAATTCATCATTACGTAATTTACGTGACGCTCTTTCATCGGAACATCCACCTTCATCGCGGCGAGGGATAGCTTACACTGGAAAGCTTCATAATGGCTTTATCGCTGAAAACGGTTCACCTTTGCAGCTGGCTTTCGGCACGGTTCAGGGGTTAGTCAGCTCATACATATATTATGGGAGCTATTCACGAAAGGCTTTACTTCATAGGCAGCCTTTTATTGGTCTGGCATTCTGTGTGAAGCTACCTAGACGGTCAAACGCTGGATGTTTCCTGATGCTCATCTGTACATTTACCTGTTCAACGTTGTTGATGTTAATGCGGTTCTCAAAGTACGGTTTCATCGTTTATAGTATCTGGCTTTGTATTGACATACCACCGGTGCGAGGCTTCTAGCCCCTTGCTCCACTTGTTTGGAGTGCCATTTCAAAATGCGGAGAAACACCAATTAACCGTTTTCACTTGAGCCTGACTTTTGAAATTGATCCTCTTGATTGGAAATTTTTGCTTGCTCTACTTGTTTCACTACACGTGTGTGTATTTTTCAAACATCGCCTGCAATCAAACACTTAATCACGTTCGAATGATAGAGCACACACACGCGACACGCTCTTAGGCCCTGCGGGTCAGGTGCGGTCCGGATCACGCAAGTCAGAAGGCAGCAGCACCCGTAGGAGATTGATACATGCCGATAAACAGCAACCAACGGCGACTCGTTTTTCTATCTTCCGCGGGTGTAGGAAGGAAAAACAGCACAGCAATTCGCTAGGGCCACAGTGGTAGATATGCTGGTTAAATGGATCGCCGCTAAAGCGATGATTCTTTTTATTTTTTATCTCTTCTAAAATTTGATTTTGTAACATTATCGATCTTTTGTATTCAATTATTTAAAATGAATGAAAAAAAAAGAAAGTTCAAGCTATTACTATACTGTATTTTAAATATTGAAACAGTGTCCATTTTTGTCCAATATTCATCCTTAATATCACAGTACGTCGCGTCGTCTGCACTTCATGTATATGAATAAAGTGTATACTAAAGCGTTCCTCGCTGCCAGTTTTGTACAAAAAAAAAAGTGAAACGAAATTGCCCAACAATGAAGAAGAGGTGGTTGAAAAAATTCTATTATGACACCCATAAATTGACACGGTATCGAGCAAAGGGCGAATCATCTGTTTTCCTGCCGGGTGTGTGTTTATGAATGTGAGAGTGGGTGTTGTACTCACCCTCGCGCTCACCGAAGAAGGATCTATTGCGAGACCATTTCTCTCGGCTCGGTACCTCTCTCGTGAAGGGGAAAGGGCAGGAGTGTGAACCAGGGGAAATAATAACACCTATTATCAAACCACAATCACGGTGGCTTTTGTGGGTTTCCCATCACCATTCAGGAGGAGGTTTCGGTGTGAAGAAAGAACGTATGTTTGCCTGGAAAAATCGAAAACGATGCTGTTCTTGAACCTTCCGTGCTGAATTTTGGTGGGGTACGGGTTATATCCGCAAAGGATGGAATTGGCTGCTATTTCTAGATAGTTCTGAAAGAAAATCCGCTTAATCTGGGTAAGTACGTAAATAATACGTTTTGTATTTAATAAGCGCATCTTATTACGAGTGTTGAAAAATGGTGATGCTCACTTAACAATTAGGCAAACTGATGGTTAATTGTGTGTTGGTCAAGCGTTTAATCTCTTCTCAGCGATTACATATTTTTAAACAAAACGATATCGTTCAGAGTAAGACATTTTTTCAGAAAATGATGAGAATGACGACGCAATACTTGCATCTCATGTTTACTGTTCGTACTCTATTTATCAATGCATTAGAAACGTTGACTTGTCTTCCCGGACAACAATATTTTACATCAGGAATGTTTAACTTTGAAATTATCCCCTCAGAAATGTATGTTCTGTCATCTTAAATCTGAGTCTAAAATCTTAGCTAGTGGCACTAGGTAGCATAGCTGCGTCCTGTTTTCTCCAACACCTATAAAGCATAATAAACCCCTGTACCGGCTGACAGTGGCAACCAACAGTCACCAGTTTCAAAGCAGCACATCCCTCGTGGGTATTTCCAGCTTCACAGATATTTCATCACTAAAATAAAGAGCAAAGAAAGCTCAGCGAAAATGAAAGCATCGTCTAAATCTTTCCACTGCAGCTCAGAGTAGTCCCTTTGTCACTTGGCGAATGCAGAAGGATGCACCACTCGGTGGAAACCTTACCAGAGCGCAGTTAGTTTGCACTAGATGTTGCAGCTCTACCTCAGTCCAAAGATGCTACTTCTATTTCATGGTCGCTATGTTCCTACCTGTCTGTTACAATATTCATAAGTCATTGTTTATTTGGATTTTTACACAAGAATGACGTGTCTTCTAGTTTGTCCGCCCAACTGTAGTCGTAGTATAGTTTCTGGGGTAACTCCGGGAACTGCAGTGATGCTGTTATCCCCATCTACGGTTGGTTACTTGTCCTTGCAAGCCCATTTTGCAGCGAATATCGCCTGATGTGGAGCAGCGCATTTTTCATGGCAGTTTATGGGCACTTTCAGAACGACACTAGAATGAAACACTCTCATCTGCTATTTATTCTGTTCCATTCAATATTTACATGTGTACAAGGTGTACGTCTTGTCGTGCGCCTTTGTTTACGCTAGGAATAGTATGCATTCCGAATTCATCTAACCGTTAAAGCATGACACTCGTAAAAGGATAAAAAACACAAGCTGAAAAGCGTTTATTTGTTCTAGCCAAGATGACAAAAATCTACTGTTTTTATACCCGGCTCGTTACTGTCAAAAGTTGGACAACACTTATAACAGAACTTAGGGACTGGACCATTCTCTTTGGACAGACTTCAGTGTCGGTTTTTCAGTGATGGTGAATGAATATATCAACGAATAATTAAAATTCTTCTGCAATCTCCTATTGTGAGTTGTTCCGTTGAAAGTTTTCGCTTTAAAACTTTTTAACGACTCTATTGTTTTCAATCTACTACTAGATTGCGTTTTTAACAAGTTATCGGCAATTTGCTTGAGACTCACATGCGGGTTAGCTTTGTATAATGTGCAGGTTCAAAAGTTGAACATAGAATAGAATTCGAAATCGGAGATACTGAAGGTAGAAAAACAAATTTATTTTTGAAGAAAATATCATACGTTTCGTGCAACACTGACGCTACTCAAAATTCATAGTTTTGAGTTAGACTTGTTTGTATATTAACGTTAAAAATTATCATTTTCATTTCAATGATCATTTTAAATTTGAATACTTCTCTGTTTAATTGAACTTTTTTGGATCTATAAGATATACATCATGAGCATGTTGTACTTGTTAAAATCCCATTTTAACCATCGTATTTTCGATATTTTTGATTTAAGCTGCAAAGGCACAGTGACATGGCTGACGAACAATGGGCTTGTATGGTACAATCTCACCCGGGCTTACGATATCTGATTACTTCTCGGCAGCGGTTTTGCCTTTCTTCTAGAAAGGTATAGCAATCACTGGAAAAACCAAAGGTATAAAAGTGCTCCAAAGTGTCGAATCTCGTATATGAATCGACTTAGTTTGACGAGCTGAGTATTTTCTGTATGTGTGTGTGTGCGTTTGTGTGTGTGTGTGTGTGTGTGTGTGTGTGTGTGTGTGTGTGTGTGTGTGTGTGTGTGTGTGTGGCTGAACCGATTTTCATAAAATCAGTGTCATATGAAAGGTCTAGTTACCCCATAAGACCCTATTGATTTTTTTGCAATCGGAGTATTACTTTGCCTGTTATGTTTAAAAATGTGAAATCTAGCTATGAAAAGAAACATATTCCGACGAATACATAAACTCACTCACTTTTCTCAGAGATGGCTGAACCGGTTTTCACGAAATAAGTGTCAAATGAAAGGTCTAGCTGACTTATAACACCCTATTGAATTTTACTGTAATCGAACTGTAACTTCGTCTGTAATGTACCGAATTGTGAAAATCACGAAACTTCATTATCTCACAAGGTACACAACCAATTTATTCAATTGTATTATCAGATGAACAGGCTAGTTAAGGGTTAACTG
Organism: Wyeomyia smithii; assembly: GCF_029784165.1. Taxonomy (NCBI): domain Eukaryota; kingdom Metazoa; phylum Arthropoda; class Insecta; order Diptera; family Culicidae; genus Wyeomyia; species Wyeomyia smithii. The sequence goes on along the minus strand of NC_073695.1, from coordinate 184,313,197 downwards.
ATAAATTATGATTTAACACGTGGTTTCAAAGTTTGGCTGCCCTATACGTTCCCATTTCATTTGATTATAATCGAGCTAAGCAACCGTTATGTATTAAATTGTTAATAAAACAACGAAATTCTATTATCTCAAAGATTACACGACTTATTTGAACATTACTAGTGTCATACGAACGAGTCATCTCTCAAAATTACAAATAACAAACTTCATAACAATTTGATATGTGGTTCAAAAGTTATGGAAAGAGAAGAAATTCAAAGGCTATTTAAAAACTATACCTGCTTTGATCAATATATGTGGCCACAATATAATTTAAATGTGGTATCGTACTATTTGAATGTTCCCGGTATCGCTCGTGATTGATTTTATTTCGCTATTTCTTGAGCATTTACATTACGTCAAATTTCATATTATATACTTATATTACAACATCATTATTTTAGAACCCAAAAAGTGAATACACATTTATTAGATTGAAGCGTTCATGTAAATCTATTTTTACAAATAATAAGTTTGAGTGAGAAAGGCTGGGTCTGACCGATAGGTGGATTAATTTAGGTTTTTTTTCGCATGTTTTGCATCAGGCTGCTGTAGAAAACTGGCTGGTTGGAAAATGGCCAGAGATGTGTTACTTGAGACCCCAACGGTCATAAACCACTGTCCAGCAACTGCTATCTCTACCTCCACAAGGTGCCGACCAGGATTCCACTAACCTTAGCGGAGATCGGGTAACTAAGCTGACTAAGAAAGGGAGTCATACGCGGCTGTGTACCCATGTTAGGGGCGGCGTACAACAGCGTCTGATTCCTAAGACGACAGCCCCATCAGCAGGATGTAGGTATCGCAACTCTGGTAATGTAGTTAGCGTACCCAAGCCCCACTTTACAACGAATTACGACATTTAAAATGCGGAACGGAACAACCAGCGCAGTCCTAGGTTACGAATACGGTAACAGAAAACGGTAAACAATTGAAAATTGGATACTTGTAACGTCCGATTTCTCCAGTGCGAGCTGACTTACTTGTTCAAGAACTACAGCGGCAGGGAGCCAGAGTCACAGTGATTTAGGAGATTTGGAGATCAAACTCCGTAGAAAGGTAATTCCGTGCAGTAGAGACACTTCTTTCAAATAATGCATCTACTACAGTTGCGGCAAAGCAGCGAACAGGGCGTGAGTTTCGTAGTGCTGGGAATCAGTAAACAAAAGTCATCCGGTTGAAGCCCGTAGATGGCCGTATGTATATGCGTGTTGACACTCTTGAGTGAAAGTGAAAAAAAGCATCCATAAACGTTATTTTTTACAATCTTTTCAGAGTTCTCCCTTCCCGCTTTTTGCATGGAAGTGAACTGTCAAAACACCTCATTATATTTCATGCGATGGAAGCAAGACAACAAAATCAGTTTATCAGTTAACGAAGATTGTCAAGGCATCGGTCAGTGTCAGTGAAAAAGTGTTTCGGTGAGGTTCATTTTGGTTGAGTGGCCTGTTTGTTTTTCTTTTTCGCTTTGAAGTGAAGATTATTTGGTTGGATTTGTCGTCAAAATTTATTCCGTAACCGTGAACGATGCGCGCGATCTATTTCATCTGAGTATAACAGCACGTTACTAGGACGAAAATCTAGTGTATCTGAAAGAGTGCTGCGATCATTGGAAGTGAAAATTGAAAGTGATTGGCTGTAATTTTCGAAGAATTTTGCTGGGGAAAATGACTTTTATCAGCACTGGTTGAGACTTAAGGGCAAAATTCTTCAGCTACAGTTTGATGCATACCTATGCACCGACAAATAACATGTTCAATGACGTTAAATATGAGTTCTATGAAAAGCTTGAACGAATCTATGCCTGCCTTGGTGCCTTGGTGGTTCCGATTCAGAACTCGACCTTCTGTTTGGTCTACATAGACTTCGCAGCCAACTGTTGAGTGTACAGGACAATTGCGGCGCTAGCGCTACGACACTAACAGTCTCTCCCGAGTTGAGACTCGAACCTACGACGACTGGCCTGTTGGGCCAGCATCGTACCTCGAGACCAACTGCTACACGAATCTATGATAAGTGCCAAAACCACGAAGTAAAACTCGTCATGGGAGATGCAAACGCATAGATTGGGAGGGAAGAATTTTACCGTTCGGTCATTTCAAGGCATAGCTTTCAATCGTCAACCAATGAAAACGGTCTGAGACTGATAAACTTTGCCATGGCTAGAGGAATAGCCAAATGTAGCTCCTATTTTCCCCGATTGAATATTCAGAATTACACCTGGAGGCATCCAAATGGATAAGCCTGCTACCAGATCGATCACGTGGTGATTGACGGTCGGCAATTTTCGGATGTTGCTGATGTTACGACTTTTCGAGGGCTAAACATTGACTCCGACTATTATCTCGACGTTAGTAAGACGTGATGAAAACTCGCATAGAGAGAACGATGCGATTCAATATATAGTGAAGAATATGCCAGAGAGCAAGATTCATGGACCGCAGGGCAGCAGTAGAAAAGAGTAGAAGATATAAATGGGATATAGAGTATTATTCACGGTGTCATTGAAATAACTGCAAGAGGATACATCACGTGGAAGACAGAGTAACGGCTTGTTTGATACTGGGTACCAGAGAGCGACAGGCGAGCAGAACCATGCCAGAAGCCGCATACTTATCGCGGCTACGTGTCAGGGCAGAGAAAAATATAGGGAAGCAAGTGCTGTCGAAAATAGAGTCCAACGTCGGAAGAAGGGTGAGCAAGAGAAGTAGGTGCTCGCCAACGTAGAAGACAACTTTGCTAGAAACGACGTGCGGAATACAGCCAACAAAGTCGGAACCAGGAAGAGCGGCAGCCTGCTTACGGATAAACCGATGGTTGCAGCCAGGCGGAAGGAGCACTTTCAGGCGCTATTCAACGGGGAGACGCAAGAGCTTGAACGACCGCACATAGTTGCTCCTCCATGATGGATCTGAGCTAGTGGAGTTGCACAAAGAACCACATTACAACCTTTCATCGTTGTGTAGGTGCGCACTATGTGCATTTTGTATTGGTATTAGCTTTAGCCTCATTGATAGGCCAACCGACGCGCTTGGTGTCGACTTGCTGAAATTTGTCCTTTGTTCACCATGTGTGGTGGTAGAGTACCGCAAAGTCGTAGTAAAGTTGTTTCTGGCACGCAGGTCAGGAGTTCGTGTTTTCTGGTGAGATACTGTTTGTCTTGCAAAAGAAACACAATGTCCAAAATGACTAGCTGTGGGCACCAACGTTGGTCATCACCGTCCCGTCCCACATAAACATGCCGCGGTTCCAGAGCACCGCGTCGGTGATGGTTTGGGGCAGTATCCAGGCGTGGCACAGTGGTTTAAAACGCGAAAAACGTGATCGTCAGCCTTTTGAGTATAAAAATGCCATTTAAATGCTATAGTGTATTCGACAAAGTTTTTGTAGATCTTGAGGGGCATCTTTTGATGTGAATAATTTTTTTATTAATTCACCTAAAAGTGAGATAAACAATTTATTTATTTGTTTACTTATCAAAACAAAGTCTTCAGCAAAGTTTTAGACAATTTTATGTAGAAAAACTTTGCTGAAGACACTTTGGTTCTATATCTTGAAAATCGACCTCATACAGGTAGTAGAAAATCGACCACATACAGGTAGTAGAAAATCGACCACATACAGGCGTGGCCCCCGTGGCTTTGTGGTTAGCGATGTCGGTCGGCTAGCTCTCCCACACGGTTGTGATGTCGGGTTCGATTTCCGATCAGGTCGAGGATCATTTCGAGCTGGAAATTTTCTCGACTTAGCACTGGGGCACGGTGTATCGTTGTACTTATCCTACACATGCAAAATGTGCCAAAAACAATATCGATAACGAATTCTCTTAACTAATAATCGAGTTGATCGAGACCGCATTAGCCCCACTGGCTAGCGTGCGAAAATACCAAATAACTTTTTCTTAAGTGATTTTAGAGGCCTACTATGTTCTAGACATTTTTTTATATTAAAGAATTCATCATTCTGCCGAACATACCTTGAAAAATTTTCAAGTTTTTCATAGGGTTTAGGACATTTTAGATAAAAAAATGCACTTTTTCAAAATAAAATTTCTCGAAAAGCTGCCAAAAGCTGTAAAAACAACAGTCTTCACTCGGAAGACGGGGATAGTACTAGCTTCCCCAGGTGGTTTCACCAGTTTCTTGCTGTCTCTTTAAGACTTGGACGTAGGGTGGTCGGTATTACCGACTTTTCGAAAAACCGGTATTTCGGTATTCATAAAAATAAAAACCGATAAAACCGGTATTTTTATTTCTTTCGGATTATTACAAACCAGGGGTGACTCGTGGTCTTCAAACCTACTTTTTAAACTACAAAGTTCTTAAAATCATAGTTCGGGGAAGTAATGATGATTGTCCGCGAAAAAAAAAAACGCATGTCATTTTCCCTGTACTATTTAAAAATAAAACTGAAAAATAATTAAAGATATGGGGTGTCGAACGTCTTCGGTAGTGGTTTTCTGCCGCAGTCTTATGCAAAAACCTGCCGAAGTAAGCCACTGCCGAAAACGTTACCAACATAAATTTGGATTTGAAATTTATTTTTTGCTTAGCGTCTCAGGTTGCATCTATGTATGGACGTGTCGCTGCATGATTATGTTTTTGCATTTATGAGTACCTCTGCTTCATTACGATCTAGGTTTTTTTCTAAGATTAGGACCTTTGCGACCATTATTTTGATCTCTTGTGGTATACGATCCAGATACAACACTGGATAACAGGTTTGAAAAACTCCAATGAATGAATCTAATGATATGATTACGATGAACATAATTTCGAAACTAATGTAATAACGAAAAAAAACATGCAGATTTTTATTTAAATTTTCTTTCACATCGCAAAACTTAGTTTCAAATTAGTGAACAACAATAAATTTCGTAGAAAAACAATATTTGAAACTGTTGAGAAGTGTATATGAATGAAATAAAAAAAAATCACGATCAGACCAGAATTTACTTTTTACGAATCCGAATGAATCGAAGGTACATACTTCTTTATTCTGTTCGATGCTCTTTAAACAATTCGTCCAAATTATTTATTACTATTATTATTATTTTATTAACTTTAGCTTCTAATGGAGAAACGAAAAATGTGGCATATGAACAAGTTTGTAACTGAAATAGAAATAAATATTTGAAATAACTGAAATAGAAATTAATATTTGAAATAGAAAAAGCAGAAACTTCTACACGAGTGAGGCCGGGTACATTCAGCTAGTTGCTAATAAAAGCCCGCTGCGGTACGGGCGACGAAACTTTGACCATGATACAGCTATTTAAATTTCACTTTTTCAAGGAGCAGTAATTTTTAGGATAAAATCTTTATTGGTTGAATATAACACTTTGTCTCAACAAAAAATAAATTCCTAATCCAAATTTATATTTATTTATATTTTTTTTAGTTTTACTTTTAAATAGCACAAAATGAATAATGTCTTGCGTTTTTTCGCTGACATAATTGTAATTACTGCCTTGTAGTTAAACTGGTAGGTTTTGAACCTACCCACGCGTTGCCTCTGTGAGTATGAGTGTGTGAAGAGATAAGCTGTTATACTCAAAAAATAAATGCTTTATTGAAGTTTTTTGACATATTATCGATACACACAAGCACATTGTCTGAATCTGAACAGAACAAACAAAAAGATAACAAAAATTGGTAAATAGGTGAGGGAAAATTAATTTATATAATGTTGCTTCTGTCTAAATGTATTTATTATATTAGGGAGCTCACTTAAAATCCTTCAAGGGGCGATAGAGGACCATGATTGATGAAAAAAATCCTTCTACTCATATGGTCAAAAGTCAACTACTGCAGAGTTATTCACTAATTCCAGTTTTTGGTTATGTTTGCCTTAAACGAGCAGAAAATTGTGAATTCTACCACACTAAACGAAGGCGCGGCTGATTGCTTTTCAAGTGAAATAGTACATAAACTAAAAGAATTAGGTGCTTGGTGTCAGAGAACAACTAGTAGAGTAGACTTCAATGTTTAATTTGGTTAACAACAAACTCCATGTTTATCACCCATTTCAGAGAGAAAATTGCTGTTAAGTTCACAAAAACATTTGATTTCATATTTGTTCCTTTCTAAAGGCTTCTTGTTCTTCCTAATTCGACATTTTTGAGACACTATTGATTACGAAATTTTCTCAGCTTTTCAAGAAAACCAACAGAATTGAGCTAGCTATCATACTTCTTGTGATAGACCTCGTTAAAGGTAAACATAACCGAAAACTAGAAGAAGAGAATAACTCTGCAGTAGTTAAATTTGCGTCCATATGCGTAGAATTTTTTTCATCAATTAGGGTCCTCTATCCCTTGAAGGATTTGATTAAAAGTGAGCTACCTTACACCCTGTATACATCGTCATGTGATTTGAAACGACTATTCCTAAGTGAGAAGCATTCATTAGCCTAACAAAGATTTATGAATATTGTGAGAAGTTTTTTTTCCATTTTAAGAAAAATACCGAAAATACCGGTTTTTTCGTCTCTCCAATACCGGTATTTCGGTATTGGAAAAAATATCGGTTTTACCGGTTTTTCTTTTACCGGTAAACCACCCTACTTGGGCGTGGGTTAAAAAATCAGTTTTTTTTGTTTTTCGGCGTTTTTTCATGTTTTTTTCTTAAAAGATGTACAAAATCGAAACGATTTTTGATTTTTCATTAAAAACTACGAATAGCATTTATATTTACGGCACCCTGCATTATTTGGAAAACATACAAAATGGAAAAAATTAAGTTTTTCCAAAACTAATTGCTATGTCACTAGTGTATGCAAATGCCAAAGGTTTTTTTAACAAAATTAGCAACATTCTTTGACATTTTTCCAATGCTTGAATTCTCAAAAGAAAATGTCAGCTCAGAGATCCCGATAAAGGTTCCTATGACTATAAGGAAATTCCCAAAAATGATATTTTCAGGAATGGTGACCCACTAGTAGACCAACAATCGCTCATACTCACAATTTTCCGCTAGGCCGGCCGAACTGGGAAAATTCGATTTTTTTCAATAATTTGCCTTATATACGTGTGTGGGTCACTTATTCGACTACTACTCCACTATAAGGAAATTCCCAAAAATGATATTTTCAGGAATGGTGACCCACTAGTAGACCAACAATCTCTCATACTCACAATTTTCCGCTAGGCCGGTCGAACTGGGAAAATTCGAGTTTTCTTCGATCTCGTTATATAACCATCAATGTTATTTTCTCCAATAGTACATATATCGCTTCAAGGTTTTTGGTCGCTGCTTGATAATACTTCTGAATGAGTGTGAAATTGATCTTTTCTATCAGTTTTTGAACGTTTTAAGTATAATTTTTGTTTCAGGAAAAATTAAATATTATTTTCTCTGCGTAACTTGAAAGCTCACTTGCATGCAAGATCTTGCGCATTTCGCGCATTCAAGATCTTGCGCATTTAACCGAGATGCTCGCATAATTTGTACAATTCACGAATGTACTTTCATACGAACGTGGATAACAACGAACAAAAAAAAGGAAGCACGTGTATTTAGGGGTACTGGGGGTAAGCCCGGCACTGAGGGTAAGACCGTCACCCCTAGGATTTTACTAGAAAACGCTAATTGACTGTGTTTTGGAATATGTGAAGTGTTGGTATTTAATATTTTAGACATTTTAAGACTCATCGAAGCCACCGTGAAACGTCAAATGTCAAAATAATTGACAAAACATACGCTACTGCAGCTGATGTTTAAACGGATGTAATTTTTCGTGAGTGGAACTTAAGCTTTTATTCATTTGAAAAGACTAGAATAACTTTTCGTTGCTCTACAATTTATTGCCTGTATTGTTAGCAATCACAGGAATTCGATCTGAGGTAAATTGAAGCGATAAATTTGTAGAAATACTCTCTTTAAAAAAATGTGTGCTGTCGGGGTAACACCGTCACCCAGTAAGTGGGGTAAGCCCGACATGGTCTGAGGCTAGTTTGATGTTACTGACACATATTTCTCATCTATTACCGATGTCTCGCTGATAAATAAATTAATTAATCGACTTAAAACCATGCACTCAAGCTTTTCTGTGATTTGTGAATGATTCCAAGGGTTATTAGAGGTGTCAAATGTACTAAATCAAGTCATAAAACTGACGGCTTTCCCGGTGGTATTTGAAATATGCTCCGGTGTGGTCAATGTGATCCTGGCTTCAATTAAACTAGTTAATAATATGATTTAAAGTGCCACATGATAGGCTTGCCGAGTATCAAATTCTTTCATTGTTTATACATAATGTTCACCGGAACTTGTTCCGGCAATCTGCCCAGAACCAGCTAACCGACAACAACCAAATTCAACACTAACATACAGAAATGTAAGATCTCTCATTCGGCGGTTTTCGAATTCAAATTGGTTCAGTTAATTCGAGTTGATTCATGAACAAACTTAGGAGCCGGTGTTACCCTCAAGGGGTGCCGGTTTCACCCGCACTGATTGCTGAACGTCGTTTTTATCCTCGTTTCAAAACTTCACTATTCCTTGTAAAATAACAGTTTGACAGTACTGAAAACCTTCATGTCTTGTAGAAAACAATCTGGGCAATGATTCTGTGAAAGAAATATAACAATATTCTCCATCAAGTGCTGCTAAAGAATCTTTTTTCTTAGGGGGCCGGGCTTACCCCCAGTACCCCTACTTGAACGAAATTTTTGTGTTCTGTTATTTTTGATTTCGTATAATGTATATATTATTGCGTAAGCTTACCGATTTTTCGTACTATTTACATTATGCAGCGTCCTTTGTACGAATTATTTGCGTAAACTTATTAATTTTTCGTACTATTTACATTATGAAGCGTTCTTTGTACGAATTATTTGCGTGAGCTTACAAATTTTTCGTACTATTTACATTATGCAGCGTTTGTTTGTACAATTGATTGCGTTTATTTCTTGAACCTTTCGTTACGTATACGAATAGAGATTTGCAACCATTTTGACAGTTCTGACGAAAGTACCTTCTTATTTACACACATATACACTGCAAATATTTTTTTGTTATTCCACTCACGCACATTTCGTAAACATGGATTTCGTAGAGTGTACAGAACTTTTGTTGATTTTATAGAACATTCGTATTGCAAGTTACCGAATAGAACTGCAACTTACGCATAATTTGTCCAACTCACGAATGTACTTTCGTACGAACGTGGATAACAACCAGTAATTACTTCAATGTGTTTTGTTATTTTTGATTTTGTATAAACAGAGCTGGTAGCCACATGGTTACAGAGTCCGCTTTCATAAGCAGATGTTCGTGAGTTCCACTCCTTCACTTGGTCCGAATCCGTTGCTTTCCCACGATATGAGTTAGAGAACATTTGGTACGCTTCTGGAACAACATCACTCTCGCATCGATAGAACCGCCGCGATACATATACCCTTCGCTCAGGTTTCGTATTTAAATAACTCTCGTGAACATTTGTACGTCTCTGAAGTTAAGTTGGAAGGCGCGCGTCGCACAGTGCAACGTTCCATAGACAAAAATCAAAAAAGTGGATTTCTTATTGAACCAAATCTATATGCTGATATGTTTTATACATGTTTGAGACATACTGTAATGATATTATTAACCTCATAAGTTAACCCATACGATTATGAAACGCATCTACTGTGAAGTGGCTTCAACTATTCAAAAGACACGTTTTTTTGAAAAATTCTCTTAGTTTTCAAATTAATTTTTCAATATACTCTATATCTTTCCAAGTTAAAACCTATATGGCAACGGTAGAGGCATGTAACTACTTAATTTCGCATGTTACTATTGAGACATAACGTAGCGTATTTGGAAGTTAAATGCTTTTTGATCATGCTCCTTTATGCTTGAATAAAAAAGACACTTTCGATTTAAAATCGATCGTCAAAGAAAGTACCCCAAAGTACCTCTCTGAATTTCACTTTTTCCCCTAATTTGGAATATCCTTCAAACTTTGGAAGCAATTGCCATTGCTCAAGTTTGCTCTTTCAACCGGAATTCGCGTTTTTGAATGATACCTCTGGAACCAAGACTGAGCAGTTTATCGTACATCTGTCCCTTATTTTCATGTATAACATGTAATTTATGTTTAAAACACATGAAATATTCCTGGATGAATGATGTCTAAATGTTTTGCAACAGTAAACCTTATAAAAACCTTATATTAAATAAAAATAACAATAAAAACTAATAACAATGGCGTTTAAGTCACTTTTTCATCGCCTAGAAATTATTTGAACATGTTTTTCAAGCCTTTTATCACGAAATGGATAATATTCTTGAAAAATTATCATTTTATGCCTTTGTACAAAAAATGGCGTTTGAGACATTTTTGCGATTTCGTATTTGACATTCGCCAATTATGCAAATAGTAGCTCTCATCGGTACTAAACATTTTTCGTGTCACACCATTTGAAAATAAATACTAGAATGGCTGTTTTGATTTTTGTCCCGCGTTCCCATACATTCAACGCACTGTGCGTCGTCGCTCTCTCGCAATCGATAGAACAAGAATCGCGTTGTGGCAAACCGGTGATGATCGATCAATCAAGCTCTCAAGCTCTCTTTTATTTTTAATTTCGTAAAATGTATACATTATTGCGTAAGCTTACTAATTTTTCGTACTATTTACATTATATAGCGTCCTTTGTACGAATTATTTGCGTAAACTCATTAATTTCTCGTACTATTTACATTATGCAACGTTCTTTGTACGAATTATTTGCGAAAGCTTATAATTTTTCGTACTATCGACATTATGCAGCGTCCTTTGTACGAATTATTTGCGTAAACTCATTAATTTTTCGTACTATTTACATTATGAAGCGTTCTTTGTACGAATTATTTGCGTGAGCTTACTAATTTTTCGTACACTATTACATTTACACATACATTTACGTATACTATTTACATTATGCAGCCTTTGTTTGTACAATTGATTGCGTTTATTTTCAAAACCTTTCGTTACGTATACGAATAGAAATCTGTAACAGTTTTGACAGTTCTGACGAAAGTACCTTTATATTTATTACGCATTGGTTTCGTTGCACAAAACAACAAAAGGTTTTATACATAAAACATACGTTTTCGTGGAATAAACGAAAATATATTTTCAGTGAGATGGACGTTAGTTCAATGTCAAAAACAATGCATGCATGTGAAAGTTTGAAAAACTGAATTTATGGTAATTATTATAATGTTATTTTATAACATTTCATCTAAAATAAACATCAAAAAGCGTTCGTACATTAAGGATAAATTTGTTACTGTATCTGTAAATAATATGCATAATCATTTTTTGATCGATTTAGAGATTCTTATTAACCGTTTGTAAGTACCGTGACTGCGTGTGACTCCGCGTAGCACATTCTTTTCAGAATCTGTGTTTTTTACACCATTTTTAGATTTAATTCTTTATTTTATGGTGCAGTGACTGCGGAAAATTCCGTGCAGCACATTTTTCCTCGTAATCTTAATGAAAAAAGTATATTCCAATAGTAATTTTTTTCTATAACACAACTAATTTGTATGGCCTCCTATGATAGTACAGAAATTAGCAATGTTTTAGTAATTTTTGTTGTTGAAAAATTGTCTTTTAGGATGAGTGTATTGAAAAATGTGCTTTTTGATATTCAGTAGATCGAAGAAATACAAAATAAATAGCAGGTTTTTTTTGAACTGAATTCGAAATCAAAATGATTGTGCCAGATTCATGTGACCAACGGAGGGATATACGATGATATCACATTCTTCTGTAATGTGTCAGTGACATATTATATGTCACCATTCCTTATGTGACGTGAGATTGACGGATGGGTGAAGACGTTCCTCATTCTCTCTTACACTAGGAAATAGAAGATTTTAGGACTTAATTTCGTAATTGTTCTCCACTGTCACGATCTGTCTCCGTTACGTATAGGGTTTAAAGCTCTGCATGTGTGCGACAACGCTGAAACTATAATTTTAACCATTGTCATTGACGAGTTCAGCTGATGGGCAAGATTGAAACCAGCTGGGATTGGGAGAGTTTTACACGGTCGATGTACAAGCACGGGCGTGAATGCAGAACGAAGCGCTCCGTTTCGTAGGATGACACATAATTTTTAATCTTGTGGCAACATGGCAGTTCTAGTGAAACATATTGTGCAAAGATACCGTCACGAATCTGCGTCAATCTGGTGATTCTTTAGAGAAGATTAGAAGTCTATATTAAAGAACAGACTTTGGACTCAGAGACATCCTACTTAAATAGGGAAGTCTAAGATGTTGGCAACATCATGCCCCAACTGATATGTGCGAATGATTTTGACTGACGGCTGTATTGTGGCGGATTTGACCGGGATCATTGTTGCGTTTCTTTCCGGAAATGAGACACCAAACCGTATGAATTTGCTCTAGCTGGCACAATGCTATTGTTTGGTCAAATGCTACTAACCGCTGGCAGTTATTTATCAGTGTCTTCTGCGAAAAACTTGGGGATGAGTTTAATCACAGGTTGAGTTTCAGAAATGACAGTAATTAAAGCAGATTTCCGTCATAGTCAGCAGAATCTCCGTTCGTAGTTAGACTGTTGTAATAGAGTGCTAAATAAATACGGACGAAGGGCGATTGCTCGAGAACGCAAGATGCACAGATGTCAGCTTACATGGTACAGTCGAATTACTCTCATGTTTGTGTCACCCGGGGATAAGTAATAGTCACTACCGTTTGTTTCGCACTTCCCTACCCGAGCAGGACAAAATATCATTATAATATCACAACCTGATATCGGAAATACACCTCATTTTGATCTTAATATGGTTTACATAGTTGGTAAAATAACAAAAAATAATACCAAAATATTGTTCCTCCAAGACTATATGAATAACAAAGCTTGATATTTCAATAACAAACCAGTAATTTGCATTGAAAATCGCGAAAATGACCGATTAATATTTTCAACTTATTGAACACTGAATGCATAACTGAATATATTATAAATAATCAATGACGAACAATTTTCACTTAAAAATTTACTTTTTATCAGATATTTAAAATCAACTCAAATATCTTATTGAATGCATATCGAGATATGATATCAAAATTTTATGATATTTTCATATGCATGTTTGAGACGTGAATATCTTTCGAATAACACGATAAGTCCTCATAGCTTAATATACTATTGACGAGTTATGATTTTGTTATGCTCTCCTGCCCGGGTAACCTTTTCGGGCAGGCGTTTTACAGATGGTATATTGGTAGAGAAGGTCTTGATACTGGCAGAAAGATAATAGATTTATAGAAAAAAGTTTGTTTCTAGAAGAAATTAATAGTTTTACTAATAATTTATCTACTATATAAAAATGGAGTTCCGTAACGCTTGATCTTATTGATATTATTCTCTCAGTCTCTGAAGTGTACAGTAATCATCATCATTTTGAATCGTTCTGAATCAAAAATAATTAGCGGTGACATGTAGGTTTTTTAACATGCAAATATTCGCTGATGTTCAGGAAAGACATTCGAGAAAAAATAATAGGTATCTAATTACTATAACTTGAGATATTATTCACAAAACTACGTAAAACATGCAAAATTATGACTTTCTGTGCTAAATTTGCCTCTAAATCGAAATTCAAAGCGATGACATTTGATTCTTTTTTCACTAAAATGTTTGTTAATGTTTAGGAAAGACATTTGAGGAAAAATAATTAGTACCTGATCGCTAAAACTTGAGATATTATTCATAAAACTACGTAAAACATGCAAAATTATGACTATTTATACTTAATTCGTCTCCAAATCAAAATTCAAAGCGATGACATGTGATTCTTTTTCATTAAAATGTTCGTTGATGTTTAAGAAAGACATTTGAGAAAAAATAATAGGTATCTAATTACTAAAACTTGAGATATTATTCACGAAGCTGCGTAAAACATGCAAAATTATGACTTTCTGTGCTAAATTTGCCTCTAAATCAAAATTTAAAGCGATGACATATGATTCTTTTTTTAATAAAATGTTGGTTAATGTTCAGGAAAGACATTTGAGGAAAAATAATTAGTATCTGATCACTAAAACTTGAGTTATTATTCACAAAACTACGTAAAACATGCAAAATTATGACTTTTTATTCCTAATTCGTTTCCAGATCAAAATTCAAAGCGATGACATGCGATTCTTTTTTCATTTAAATGTTCGTTGATGTAGAAAGACATTTGCGAAAAAATAACAGGTATCTGATTACTAAAACTCGAGATATTATTCACAAAACTATGTGAAACATGTAAAATCATGACTTTTATGCTGAATTTGCCTCTAAATCAAAACTCGAAGCAGTGATCTGTGATTTTTACTGTGATAAAATGTTCGTTGTGTTAAGGAAAGATATTTGAGGGAAAAATAATAGGTATCTGATTATTTGAAATTTAAATATTTTCCACAAAACCACATGAAAAATGCAAAACCATAATTTTTTAGGCTCAATTTGTCTCTAAATCAGAATTCAAAGCGATGACACGTGATTTTTGTCAATAATATGTTCATTGATATTCAGAAATGACATTCGAGATAAAAAAAATAGTTATCTGATAACTGAAAATAGAGATATTATTCACAAAATTAAGTAAAACAAGCAATATCATGAATATTTTGGCTCAATTTGTCTCTAAACCTTAATTCAAAGCTATGATATATGATTTTTTCCATTAAAATGGTTGTTTATGTTCAGGAAAGACTTTTGAGTAAAAATAACAGATTTTTGATCACTGAAAATTGAGATATTATTCACAAAACTGCGTTAAACAAGCAATATCATGAATATTTGAACTCAATTTGCTAAATCGAAATTCAAAGCTATGATATGTACACTAAAGTCGCTTTTTACGCGGGGGATACGTGCCGCGTAAAAAAACCGCGTAAATACCGGAATCCGCAAAAGAACCGCGGTAATTCTGCAATCCGAGTGAAGAAAAACCGAAATCAGCGCAAAAAATATTCCGCGTAAACTCCGGAATCCGCGTAAAAAAACCGCGTAAATTCCGGAATCCGCGTAAAAAAACCGCGTGAATTCCGGAATCCGCGTAAAAAAGCCACGTAAAAAATACCCGCGTAAAAAGCGATTTTAATGTAATTGTTGTTCATTGAAATGTTTAATAATAGGTATTGAAATGTTTGGTAATAGGTATCTTATTGCTGAAAGTTGATGATGAATGATGAATGTTTTTCTGCATACAGAAAAACACATTAAAATACTCTTTTTAAAATCCATATATATTCTACATATAATAGGACATGCAAAATTTTGAGTTTTTGGGCATGAGCTCAATTCGCCGGTAAATTATTTTTTTTCAAGAAAATGTTCGTTGTTCTTTCAACATCTGCACATATTTTCTTGCAGAAGAATTTATGTTTTAAGTCGAGCAGAAAAAAATTACATTTGTGATGTTTTCTGAGTTTTGTGGATAGTAACACATTACGGTATTCGATTAACTTTTTTACTTTTACCTAAACTAGATCTTGGGACATTTGGCTGGAGGAAAGGCCGCATTTCATTGGTTTAATCGTTTCTTTTTTAATTTCTGCATAGTTATGTGGATTAAAACGTTAACTTCTTCTCAGACGAGTTCCTTGGACACCAACAAATATTTTCGTTACAAAAATTCACGTGTTATCTTTTTAGATATGATTATAGAGGAGAACTAAGCATAAATGGTCACGCTAAATTCTTCTTACTTTTATTTTTTTTCTTCTAAAAGTTACATAAAAAGAGGGTTTACTGTGAACGATTGACGAATATCCGGTTATCACCCGAGTGTGGTATATTCGGAACTGGGATTACCCCACATAACATTTTCCAAATAACGACTTCCGGTTTAAGGAAAATAAGCTAAAGTGGTATTTGGCCAATACTTCCGAAACTTTCAAACTCCATACGTCATTTTGAAATCCGAAATGGCGACTTCCAGTTTCTGTAAAACATCCCCAAACCACAAAATGCAATCCAATATGGGTATTTCCGTTTTGTGCGTTCTCAGAATGTTAAAGTACTTAAAGTGATGTTGGACGTATAAAATGGGAAATATTTTTAAGTTGTGAGTTGTGCAAATAATGCAATGAATTATAAAAAATGATTCCTAATTTTGAAACTTTTGATCCCGAGCATCGCCGGGAACGTTCAACTAGTTGAGCAATAAAAAGTAAACAGTAACCATAGCATAGCATTGAGAGTTGTTTTTAACCCGAAAATTTGTGACCCACTTCGAGGTGATGGAAAAAACTCTCATCACTTTCATTCAATCTAACAACTTTCCTGTTCCATTTAGTAGCATTTGCATAAAACACTGATGCATAAACATCAGTTCAAACAGTGACCCGACACAGCGATCGATCGCAAATTTAGCCACCTCATTTGGCAGCTTTGCTGTAAACCAACCAACGCCAGTTAAACGGTAACAATGCTGAACTATTCGACAAACTACATGACGTACAAATCCCCGCAGACAAACCAAAACAATTCCCAATTATAAATGCATTTATTCCTGCCAGGAAGCAGCGTAAACCTGATCGGATTCTCCGGATTTTCCCCATTTTTCCAGCTTCCTAGCCGTCAGCCGATTTGAAATCTGTCTCATAGCTGTTTTGAATATTTAAATTCTGTCTTTGCAGTACAAGTTGCACTAGTTGTTGGTTTTCGCACCTCTTCCCTCTTGGCCCGAGCACCTATCCTTTTAGTCACTGTTGATGCTTGCTTCAGCATCCAACACTCGCCAGTAGAATATAATCTCCCCGTACAGCACGGCTCCGTTCCGCAAGACAGCAAACCGGAGAACCAACCGCAGCACGTACAATCTGGCCATCTTAGGCCAAAGGAAAACAATGTCAAGAAACGGCGTTAAGTGATTTTTGTTTCCATTTCGTCAAGGTTGTTTATTCTGCCGCGTTTGGATGGGAAAACAATAAGATACTCAGGATACACAGCGATGCTACGGAAAACGAAACAGATTGCTTTTCTCTCCGGCGGGAATGCCGTCGATGAAAAGGGTCTCGCTATGACAAAAAAATATTCGCTTGATTGATGTTAGATTCTTGTTGAAGAGTGCGAGAATTTGATTGACCCATATCATCATAATATTTCAATCTACATCGAAGGGTTGACAAATTTGATTCGCTTTTCCATCGTGTTTCAGCCGGTTTTCTCTTCGTTCTAGCTATGGCTCGCTTCCATACAAGTTGACAATGTTTCCGTTCAGTTTGTTCACGTGCTCGGAGTATACTCACGTTTTTGCAGCTCAGCGCATAAAATTGAAAAAGCGCTGATAATCCGGAAGCACATCGTTGCAGAGTGAAAGGAAGTGATAAAATTTAATAGTTTGCTTTTTTGCCCGTGGAACGAACTTTTCCTTCAAGTTGCAAACTTTTTCCCATCGCACACTACACTCCGTTGTTCGTCGATCCACGCCGTCGTCGTTGTCGCAAGGTCGAATACTAAGCCGGGAGCTATTCGCGAGTCACTTTAGTTTTCTATGCGATGATATTGCACGATTTTATGTTTTATTTATTTCTTCCCTGAGCAAGTGCAGTGTAGTCTTCCGCCGGCGATACCCGATAAGAGGAACGACGGAGTTAAAAATTACTTTTCGAGAGTTCTGTTCACTTCTTGCAACGATATGACATTTGCACTGAAGCCTGCACTGAAACGATGCAAGCAACGGAACGTGCAGTTTTCGCATTTTATGATACCATTTCCATTAGCTGGCAAATGGGGACCAGTTAACTGATACGGATGATGCGTTTGATGGGGACGTATCCTGTATGCATGCATCATAAACTGCAAAATTGCGATGATAAGATTGGATGGTTTCAAATATGGTTCTGATGGTGAAGTTTTGCGGACGCGGTTTACTTTTTACTCGAAACAAGCTAAACAGCAAATTTTGTATAAACATTTTTTTTACTGTTATATTAACTTTAATATATTGAAAAGTTAGCACCCAATACGTGATAAAGATATGGGTTTGGGTACGTGTTATGACAAAACGTACTTGGACTTTGGGCACAATCTTGCACCGTATTAAATTTTACGATTTCTAACATTCTGGCATCATTTCCGAGATATGGGGCAACCAAGAGTTTTTGGTCCGAAATTTACTTAATCAGTTGCAGCATTTTAGGTTGGAGTTCTGACTTTAGCTTTTATATGAAATTATTGGAGAAAAATCTTGAAACATGTTGTCAAATATTTTACAATTGTTATCAACTTTTACTTCAAATGGTGAGTTGACAACCTGCAAAGAGCGTCAAACACAGCTCACAAGTAGCTATCTCACACCTCCACGAGTCATGAGTTTACACTAGACTGCCTGTTGAATCATGGACACAACTGGTGGTGCTTGGGCAACGTGTTATCCGAAAATAGCTAAGTGAGAAGGTGCGACGCGATCATTGGCGCGTAAACCATACTTCGGCGGTAGAGGAAATGCTTCGCCAACCCGAGCGTCTGTTCTCCAAGATGGTGCGGCTCGAAGCGTCTGATCTCCATGTTTGTCAGCGTGGGACTCTATACAGATATAACACGATGGTCCCTCGACGAGACAAAAGGTTGGGGAAGGCCCAACCAGCCGCCCCGGAAAACAATATATATTGTAACAATACAAACAACGTAAGAGTTAATACGAATCGGAACCGTCGGCATGGACCTAGGTAACGAAATAAGGACCACGATTGGAAACTTGGGACATGGAACTGCAAATCGCTCTGCTTCCCAGGTTGCAACAAGAAAGTCTACGACGAGCTTCATCCACGCAACTTCGAAGTCGCTGCACTCTAGGAACTTTATTGGACAGGACAGAAGGTATGGAAAAGCGGGTACCGAGGAGCTACTTTCTATCAGAGTTGTGCACTGCTCACATGAAGCAAGAACCGACGACGAGAAGTAATCGTTCTACGTGCAGCTGGAGTTGGTCTACGATAGCTGCCCGCAACGGGACGTGAAAGTTGTTATTAGGAACATTAATGCTAAGGTAGAACGGGAAGCAATGTACAGACCTGTAATCGTGCCAGACAGCCTGCACACCGTGTCTTATGATAACGGCCATTGGTGCGAAAGCTTTGCGGTTTCCCGTGGTTTGCTAGTCCAAAGTACCTTCTTCACCCGCAAAGATATCCATGAATCCACCTGGAGATCACCTGATCAACAGACAGAGAATCAAACCGACCACGTTCTAATCGCGGCAGGTTCTTCTCCGACATCATTACCGCTCGCACCTACTGCATTGCGAATATCGATTCGGACCCATACTTAGTAGCTGTGTGCATGCGATCAAAACTGTTTAACACCCGCCGAAGTTGAACACCGCAACCAAATATCGAGCAACTGTGGGACGCCGGGGTTGCACAGGAATATGCGCAGCAGCTGGAGGCAGCGTAACCCACGGAAGAGCAGCTTGGCGCAGCTGGATGGAGTAGTATTCGATCCGCTATATGTAGCACTGCGGTAGCGCTATTAGGTATAAAGTTGAAGGGTCTTGAAATTAAATTAATATATAAAAATATTCGGTACAAGGGCTCCGAATCTTAGAAAAGACTGGTTCGACGGCGTATGCAAAAGTAATCGAGAAGAAGAACGCAGCACGGGCGAGAATGCTGCAACAGCGAACGTGGAACGATAACGAAAGGCACGGAACAGGCAACACTCAGTCCTCTAAAAGAAGGAGCGCCAGTAAGAGGACTGAGATCGCGTAGCGATGGAAGACCTGTACCAAACTAACGACACTCGGAAGTTCTACGAGAAGCTGGACAGCTCCCATAGAGGCTACGTGCCACAAGCCGATATGTGTAGGAGCTTGGACGGCAACCTCCTTACGGACTAGTGTGAAGTGATCGAAAGGTGGAAGCAGCAGTAGAGCGCGAGGAGGGTATGACAACTTACCTTTGTTTTTTTGTATCGACTCCTCTGTGACCTGTAGTTTTTTATCTTTTGTGGTTTTGTCCGGACGTTTTTGCTATTCGCACATTTTTGTTTTGACGTGGAACTACGTCTTTCATTACTATACTTGGACAGATTCAGTGAAAATTGAAATGAACATGTAACGTTTTTGACTGGCGGAATGGAGGTTTTCAAATGCTAATAGCTCCCAAACAACTGCATCGGATAGCTGAAATATACAAGATTTGTACAATATAATAATTATTCTTATCATTTCCTTATTATTTGTGTAAGTGTGGATAAAGTTCAAGGTCAAATATCCACCTACATTTTCATACGATTGGCTTATTTCCCTAGCGCAGACATCAGAAAGGTAGACGAAATGATTCCAAGCATTCAGTCATTAGCTAGTAATGCCAGCCGATTGGCATCGCGTTCATCACCCAACGTAAGAGACGTGGAAAGGTAGCACGGATGCTACCACGTGATTGGTTCTTCTCCCCATCACCCAAGTTCTTTATGCTGAGTGACGCTATGATAGAACATTCAGCATGGAGAGAAGCTCATTTCCTGGTCAACCGTCAAGGCGAACAGTTCGGCTTCCCTTCGATCTGAGTTTGACCCCACCAGTGGTAATCCAATACGTTGCTGAATATAGTCCGAAACTTGACGTGACCGGCACTGGAGACCATTGAAAGCCTTTAGGATATTGCTGATAATGAGTTGTGTAGGTAAAGTGTATATGTGTAGAGAGCGTGTGTTAGGGATGGCCGATAAAGACGAAAGTATCGATACTTTGGTATCGCGATACTTCAATAAACTTCGATACCAGGTATCAAAGTATCGTTTCAAGGAGTATCGATTATCGATGCTTCGATAGTATCGGTATCAGACCTGCATTTTTTTTTTTAAAATCATCATTTAGAAAGTATCGATACCGGTACTCGTATCTCGCGGTGAGCATCGATGCCAAAATACTCGATACCGCGACCCCTAGTATCGATACCGCTGGCATCGATGCTAGTATCGCCCATCCCTAGCGTGTGTGCGTGTATAGCGTGCGTGTATGGTGTGTGTTTAGCGTGTGTGTATGTATGTTGGTTTGTGTACGTGTGTGTGTTTGTGTATGTGTATAGTGCGTGTGGGTATATGGCTTGCTTGTGTATTCATATAGCGTGTGTCTATATTCAACGTGTTCGTGTGTATAGCATGCGTGTGTATATAGCGGGTGTAATTTGTATGGTATTTGTACGTATTCTTATGTTATTCGTATAGGTGTGCATGGTATGTGTATTATTTTTATTGGTCTGGTATAGTGTAAAGTACGCGTATGGCATGGGTATGGCAGAACTAAATTTTCATACCCATCATAGTCCCACGTTAAGCTACCATTTGTTCACTTAGGCACATACCCTTTAATTTTTTTCACCTTTTTGCAGTGTTAATTGTGCTTTTGTCTTCTCTTTCAGATTTAGTAACCTACTTCCTTCCTTATCGACCTTATCACATCCTCCTGCAAGCTATTACTCTAACAGCGCATAACGTGCTATAGTCTATGATATTATCGAAACTTTAGACCAGTGGTTATTGAGTCTGGAGGGAAGATTTTGTGTGAAAGAGCTTGAAAATAAACTCATACTTAAGAGTCCTTTTGCCAACGAATGGTTTGATTCTAATAAGTTTCGATCTTATTACCACTCGCTTGTCAAAGCTGACTTTATAACTTTGCGGCTACGAAACTCATCGCAACTGATCTTGGTGCACGACCAGAAGACAACAAAAAACTGCTGGAGTGGACCAACTTCCAAGCAAGGTATTGAAATACGGTGAGAAACACTGGCTCACGATTTGGAAGGAAGAACGAATACCGGAGGAGTAGATGGAAGGTATTGTGTGTCCAATCTACAAACAGGGCGATAAGCTGGAGTGCTGCAATTCGAATGGTTTAATATTGCCCTGGAAGGTTAGAAGACCGGGGATTAACACGAGTGGCACGATATTCCAGAAGCGGTTTAACTATTTGGCTTCGACATTGTGGCTCGGAACTTTGTGAAGATGGTGGATAAAGGCTGAAGCCAAATAGATCGGACTGGTCATCAATGCATCGAAGACGAAGTACATCAAAAGGAAAGGGTTCACGAGAAGACAGTGCTAACCTCCCACCTCGAGTAAAAGTTGGCGGTGATGAAATCGAAGTGGTCGACGAGTTCGTGTACCTGAGCTCACTGGTAACTGCTGACAACGATACCAGCAGAGAAATTTATTGGCGCATTATGGCAGGAAATCGTGCCTGCGTTTGGTCTTTGGAGGACGCTCCGATCGAGTAGAACTCGCCGTCGCACCAAGTTTACCGTCCACAAGACGGTGATCAGACTGGTAGTCCTAAACGGGCATGAGACATGCACTATGCTTGTGGAGAATCAACGCGTCTTTGCGGTCATGGAGCGGAAGGTTTTGCGTAACATTTTCGGTGGTCTACAGATGGAGAACGGAACGTGGAGAAGGCGAATGAATTACGAACTGCAGAAGCTGCTTAGGAACTTAGCTATCGTCCATACCCCCAATATTAGCAGGTTGCGGCGGACTGGGCATGCCGTAAGGGTGTTGAACGACAGCTTGGTAGAGAAGGTTCTTGAAACCAATCCGTCAGGGACGAGACGGAAAGGTGAACAACGGGTAAGGTGGATCGATCAGGTGGAAAGCGACCCACGGACCTTACGCAGACTGCAGACCTGGCGACCTGCAGCCATGGACCACAGCTTGGGACTCTTTGGTAAGGTAAGGTAAGTAAGCTCACACCAGAGCGAACCAAGTGTGGTGAATCACTCTAGTGAGAATACACAGAACTACATCGCGGTGTGCACTGCTGAGATAAATTCGATAGCATTCGTAGAGCAAACAGGCGTGTCGGGCGACTGGATTTTTTTCAGTTGCGAAATGCTGAGCAAATAACACAATGCACATTCCTATCTAGATGCTCCCCTCATTTGATATATGCTTAGAGACACACAGTTAAAGCACTGCAATAATCTCTGTTGTATAGGGGTCATTCCATGTAAAGTGATCAGGTAAATGCAACCACCCTCTCTGATTCACTTCAAAATAAATAAAATGACTTGCTTTAGATCGAAACTGAAAAATCCAGAGTTTTGGGTCAATCGGACAACCCCCCTCCAATTGCGGAGCCCTCCATTTTTTGTATTTTTTGACAAAAATCATTTTCCATGTTTTGGAATAACATCATATCTTAGAGGCCGTAAGAGCTACAGACAAAATGGAACACTCTTTTTAAAGGTTATCAAATTTACAATCGAATGGCGTTATCAAATTTTGCAAACAGTGTTGCCAATATTGATATTTTTACGTTTAAAAACTAAAACTTCGTTTATCTCAAAACACCCTCAATTTTTTTTTTAAATCTGATGTTCAGCGGAAAATTTTACATAAGAATCGCCTATCCACAAAATGCAATATGCGCCGTTGCGGATATATTCAACTTTTAAGATAACGATTTCGTTGCTTTCACACAACAAATGTAACCAAATGTTGAAACGCACTCGAAACCAAAGCACTGTTTCACATCTCAAGTGTGGGTTTCTCATGGCCTTTTTGATGGTTTATTCCTTTGTTTTTATAACGTGGTTACTGTCAAAACATACGCAGGTTGATTTGAGTCTTCACGACAAAAAAAAAATGATGTGTTCAATAGGTTCGAGTTTAAAATGTAAGTGTACAGCTGAAAATCACAATCGAGAATGGATTTTGTTCAAACTTCGGTCTGGTGTTCAACGTTTGCAAACTATATGCGGAAGCCATGAAAAACAGTTTGGCCAATATTTCGTAGCTAGACAGAAACAATGCTGCAATCCGCTGAATTGCCATGGCGGTGCTCGTAAGAAAAATTTGAAAATTATTTCGTCACGTTTCCTGACTGGTTTTATGAGTACAATCAGGAAATAGTAGAAAGTCGAAAGACATGCATCCAATGTGATGCAGCACTGAGAGCGGAGGTTATAAGGATTAATTCGCAAGATAGAATGATAGAAACAGGTGTAGCAATCGGTAAAAATAGTAAACCTCAGCACATGTAATGTTACAAGCATTTTAGTTAACATTCATTATTTCCTTGTTATAGATATTGGTGAGTTGGATCATTTAGCTGAAGAGTTGGAAACTCGGTATGAGCTGAGTAAAAGCATTTTTCGCACTATATTCTTTACAACATGCAAATGTTGGAATTGAAATGATCAGCCCACTTCAGCCATGTCATTATTGTTTTGTTTTATTTGAAATTGTTCTGAACCTATTTTAATTGTTTACTTGTATAGCAAAGACACAGCTGGTTTGCCTCACGGGTTTGCAATCTCTTGGTCAATCACCAGTTATTGAGTCGAAGGTCAAGCGTTCGAATAAATACAGTGGAGAAAAATTGCTCAAGACATCAAAAGCTTTAAAAAAATCTTCTGAGGCTGTTTCTAGTCAGCAAAATGATGGTCTAGAAAGTGCTGGAGAAATAAAACGAGCGATAAAATCCGCCAGTTCTCAGTTGGTGAACCTCTGTTTATACTGAAGATAAGGCTAGCAAGGATAAGTATTTAATATTATATATTATTTTTTACATAAAAACTCAGTCACATGAATTTTGCAAACAAATAACAAATGATAAACAAACAAACTTGGTGATTTGATGGCGTATGGCATCACCTTACATCTAAACTTTGATTGAAGCTCAACAATTATACTTTCAGTTTTAAACGACGAAACTATTTATATTGAGGTTAGAGAACAGTTCGATCTAAAATACAGTTTGTGTCAATTGTGCATGTAGTTGCTGAGTAATACGAGCTCGAAGGTCATTTTTCGAGTTAGAAACTGTTGATAAAGTAAACTAAATAGTATACACTAAGTATTTTTTTTAAGCGAGTTATTTTCATGCGGTTTGTATATAGGTGGCTTTAAAACGCGATTTTTCACACAACGCGAATTATTTTTACCTATTCTACCTTTGTTATACTAAACAAAGGTTATAAAATCGGTCGAAAAACGTAAAATAGATCCAAGATCCGGAGGGCCGAACCGTAAATACCATTCGACTCTGCTCGACGAACTGAGCAATGTCTGTTCGTGTGTATGTGTGTGTGTGTGTGTATGTGTGTTGTCTGTATGTATGTGCCGCAAAATACTAACGCACCTTTCTTACAGAACGCAATATCCGATTTTGATGATCTTATACGCAAACGAAAGCCGCTATGCTCCCCCAGAATGCTACCGAGTGGGTTTTTGATTAGTGGCTTAGTTCTCAAAATATTGATCAAAGAGTATTTTTTGCATAAGATATTTAAATTTTAAGGTAAAATGAATTACCAATCGACACGTTATACATCAATCGACTCAGATCGACGAACCGAACAATTTATGTATGTATGTGTATGTGTGCTTGTATGTATGTATGAGTAAATATATTATTTATATGTATAGTATATCAGAATCAAAACAAAAAAAAAATACAAAATAAACGCTCATTTTACAGAACGCATATTCCGATTTTGATGTACGCATGCTCAAATGAACGCCCTAGAACTCTTTAAAAATCATACTTAGTGCGAACTTTTATTGGTAACTATAGAAATTTGACCGAAGTATATTTCAGACATGGGATATTTTACTTTTTGGATAATTCATCTCTTTCTCCCTGCTCTCTCTTCTTCTCTATCCCTCTATTTTTTTTTCGTATCGCTATTTATTTCTCAAAAGAAAGCAACAATCATCGACAACTTTGCATAATTTTTACACTCTTCGTAGTGCGTCTTAACTAATGTAAATGAATTACCCTTTAGCTTTTTCTTAAAAATTTGAATTAGATTTTAGAGGAAACTGCAATGCTCACGTAGCTCCTTCTTTGCCTTCTGTCCTCACTTTCTTTAAAATATATATTAAATAGTACGTTGAACCCTGGTTTTCAAAGAATAAAAAACTTCTACAGCTTCCGGGAGCCAAGCATTGCACACTGGTAGGAAAATTGAAATTTCCGGCCAAAATTCAATTTTTTTGTGCCAATTTGTTGGTTTTCCACTGCAGATGATTATGACATATAAGAAAAGTTTTGTACTGACAAGGGGTTGTCTATAAACCACGTAAACTGAGGCAAATGTTTGTGTTTTCGAATAAACGTAAATAACTCGTTAGTGGAACGAGATAAACGATTACCTTTTTTCAGCAAAGATGCACATAATAGTAAAACGCTTCTTATGGCTTTAAGAGTTAGTTCACGATTTGTCCGCAGAAATGGCGCATGAATCTAACTTTTGATAGGAACATCCAAGAGATATGGTTTTTTCAGCAAAGTTGTAAAGCTATTCAATTCAAACAAAACTACTGAAGACAAAACGATTTAGCAAATCTAGATTGTAGAGCCACCAAATGTTGATACAGTTTTCTATGGTATTGTTTGTAAAAAACTGTTTTAAAACGGTGCTTGATCAATTCAATGCAATCATTTATAACATTTTCTGTTCTAGGCTGTATGAACAAACTCACAAAATCGATCTTATTAATTTCCTCGTATGACATTGCTCGCTTCTTCGTAAAACACTTGAATAAAACTTCAAAACTGTAAAGCACACATAAAACTTAGTTTTCTCCACATACACAAGCAATCAGACCGACTCAAAGGTATGAACTAGAATCAGTCAGCCATAAAAGACATATGAGCCGCATGATTCAAGAGCATAACAATATGTGTGAGATTGTGGGTTTACGCGTGGGAGTAGTTGTGAGATTGATGGTTAACTCAATAGAATTTTATGTATGAAAACCCTGACTGCAATGTTGGAAAGTTCGCCCATGAGAACCTCCATTTGTTTATGCTGTATGCCGACATATCCGGTACACAGTTTCTACTTCGGCTGTAACTGACGAGTAAATGCCCAAATGCAAGCTCGAACCATTTGTTTAATGTCGTTTTCGTTTTCGCGGTGTAGCTACACTTTTTCCGTGCTATACTTTGCAGCTTCAAATAAAACATTTCCAGTGTCATTGCATTGGTATGCGTAATAATGCGATAGCTGTCAATTCGTTTTGTTTTGGTCATTATCGCATTCGTCATTTTGTCTCGTTTTCATTTCATATGTCCATCTCGCAAATGTGCTAAAAAAAAATTTACCTGACACTTTACCACATGGAATGAGAACCAAAACAAACCAATTTTGACACAAACGTGTGAATGTGTTGGTAACTTCTTACAGTACACTCTGCTTTTTTCGGGTGTCGTCAGGGACAGAAAAAGGGTAGTCAGAGACAGAAAAAGGATACACATAGATTTTATTGCCGAGAACTCAACAGCTGATAAATTCAGCGAAATTATCTACAAATTTACGGCAGAATTTTCAAGAACTTCAGCAAACAAAATGTCAATACATGCTGGTTTACGGTAGATCGATATATTTGCTGAATGATCGTCGAAATATGTTGCTGACATTTGTTAAAAACTTCGCCGAGCTCGTTGAGAAGTTTGCCGAGATAAATTAAGTGTGTAGTCCGAAAAGTCAAATAAAACATTTTCGGTGTCAAAAGTGTCGTTTGAGTGTAGCTACACCGCGAAAACGAAAACGACATACCTCTGGCGGTGATATTTGTGTTTGGTGAGAGAGGTTCGCGTGTGATGTCTCATGGCCGTGTTTTCATAAAACAAACACTGGGAATCAAGTCTCTTAGCGATGTTGTAATGTGTTAACAAAATAAATTTCAGAAAAAAACTTTGGGTTGATAAAAAATAAATCGCAAGAAGGTTGTATGCAAAGCCACGACCGCAAGGTTGAAGTAGAATACTTTTACAAGAAAGATAACCCGGCTGCTTGCGTGTCAGTCATTTTTTCTAGTAAATAAACGTTGACCGTTCATTGGCAGTATTGTAATTTCTTTTTGTCTGATATTTTGAATGAAGTTGAATATTTTTAAATTTTGTGCAAATGCGAAGTTGAAGTGCTGCCGAATTGTAATATGCACATTTAATACGACATCATTAAACGGTAACGGAACAAAGGCTACGGTTATGCAGAACGCGAATGTCAGCGCGATGCGATTCGCCATACCGTGGTGAAATGTACAGCTCTTTTTAAGGAGAAGTAGAGCTATACATTTCAACAGATTTCGTCTTGCCGAATCGCATCGCGCCGTTATTTGCGTTCTGCATGACCGTAGCCAAACACTAAGTGACGCAAACACGTAATAATAGTCAGAGTATGCATGTAGATGAAGATAATGAACTTTGGATTATAGCGCAAAACGAGAAAATATTATCTCTTCAATTAATCATTTGTGTTCTTCAAATTTCAGTTGTTCAATTTAATATCCGATGAAATGTTTGTTTATTATCTGATGAAGCTCTTATATACGCCAAATGATGCATTCCCAATTTACTAGGTCCATAACTCTGCCGACCGTGCCTGGGAAAGCGCGGTATAACGACCAATCAGAGGTCGAATGTTGTGTTTTGACAAGGCTTAAGAGTTTTCAATAGTACAATAGTTCGAATGATAAAATTGCAATTTCATGCATTTGGTAGGAATCTTAGAAGATTTTCTAATCGATTGCTGCAAAAACGAAGGAAATCCATCGAAAACTAACCGATTTATTAGCATTTGAAATTGTTCGGTCTGGGGAGAACTCTTGCTACAGCAAAGTGGACTGTATTCAGTGGAACGAGCAAATGGAGCAAGTGTCAATCAATCAATCTCAATCAATCTTGGTAGCTCTGAAAAGAACTGGGGTTTGACTTTGCTCCTTGCCGAGGACGAAAAACTATAGCAGAGTTGAACACAGTTGATATTTCTTAACTACTTTTATTTTCTTCTTCTTCCTACTGCTGATGCTTACAGAACGATGGTTAAAACAAAACTGAAAAACTTCACGATGCGACCGCTGCTTTTATAGCGTCGCGCTGGAGGTGGGGTTTGGTGGTCTTCGCTGATTGGTTGTTCGGTTTCTGTTGGAATGAATACCTATGCCGCGTATGTTGTCGACAGTAACAACATAGCAGTGAATGATCTGCTTTCGGCGGAGACGGAACATTCTCCCCCCGGTTGAGGTTACTCAACTTTATCAATACCTGGAGCATTGTCTTATATAGGCAGGACCGAAATCTTGTTGATGGGGCGTCGGAAGACGGAACCTCCAACCATGACGTCAACGGTACGAACTAAACCGTCGTCACCAGGATAAACGGTTGTTATTCGACCCAACTTCCAGTTGAGTGGGGGCTGGTTCCGATCATGAAGCAACACAATCATATTGTTACGGATTTTTGGTGTGGCACGTAGAATCTTCTTTCGGGGTTGGAGCGTATTTAGGTAGTCACGACTCCACGCTCGCCAAAAATGCTCCCGCAACAGTTGTAGGTGCTGCAATCGCGTAAGGCGGGTTGCCTTGATGTCCTCCAGAGACGGTTCTGGGATGGCAGTAAGAGGGCGTCCAATTAAATAGTGGGCAGGTGTGATAACCGTTGGATCTGCTGGATCGTTGGAGACGGAGAAATGTGGTCGAGAGTTCATCACAGCCTCGATCTCAACCATAACAGTAGTTAGTTCTTCGAACGTCAGCCTTACGTTCCCGATGATGCGCTTCAGGTGTGTCTTTGCGGATTTAACTGCAGCTTCCCAAAGCCCGCCGAATTCTGGTGCGTCTGGCGGGATGAAATGTCACTCAATCTCACGCGACGAACAAAAATCTCTAATGGTATCCACAGACTGCTGACTTCGAAATTGTTGAAACATCTCATTTAATTCGTGATGAGCACCTCGGAAATTAGTCCGGCCTATGAAACGCTTCAACGACGCCAAGAAAGCACCCGTGCTTAAGTCGGAAACCACCTCTAAATGCACGGCCTTGGTTGTCATGCACACGAAGACAGCCACGTAAGCTTTGACCAGGGTCAGGCGGCGTCCACCTTGTTTTATTAAAAACGGGCCAGCATAGTCCACACCGGTGATTGCGAATGGTGGCAACGGTACCACTCTTGATACTGGTAAGTTCCCCATCAGTTGAGTTGTGTTGGTTGGGTTAATCCGGAAGAAGCTGATACACTTGCGTGTAATCTGCCGAATTGTTGATCGAGCGTTCAAAAGCCAGTAGCGTTGTCATCAATCCAGACTGCCCGACGTGAAGCTGTTCGATGTGCATTTGCCAGATTAGAAGGCGTACTACCGGGTCCTTGTCCGGTAAGATGATGGGATGGCGGCTTTCAAACGGTAGATGGGAGCGGTCCAATCGACCACCCACACGAAGTAAGCCGTTGGTGAAAACAGGACGCGAATTTGCCAACTTCTTTCAGGGTTCATTGTTGATGACTCGATGAATTTCGTCAGCCAGGTGAACTTGTTGAACCACGCGTATGATAGCTTCGGTAGCCGAGCGCAGTTCAGAGATGGTTTGATGAGGATTTTTATCTCGTGAGGTCGGGACCTTGATTCGACAGTTGGCAATGAATCGCAGGACGTAGCTCATAACACGTTGGATCTTACGGAAGCTACTGTATCTGGAGAAAAACGGAAATGGTACAACATTCACAGCTGCAATGACGACTGGTTCTTTCAATTCGGGAAGTTCGGGAATTTCCTCGGGTATATCGGTATCGTATTCCACTCGCTGGAGAAACTCGGGGCCGTTCCACCAAAGGTTGTTGTCTTTCAAACCCTCTGATAGTTGACCACGAGAAACGGTGTCGGCTGGGTTCTGCTGCGATCGAACGTACTCTCAGCGGTATCCACTAGTGTGTTGATGGATTATGGCGATTCGATGCCGGACATACAACTGGAGTTGATTGAGTGGCTTCTTGATCCAAGCCAGGACAATTGTGCTGTCACACCAAAGCACAATCTCTCGGAGTTCCATATCCAAGGCAGGTATTACTTTTACTAACAACCGCGTCAATATCCGCGCGGCGCGCAACTCTTTGCGAGGGATTGAAAGTTCCTCCAGAGGAGCTACCTTTGGCTTACTGGTAAGTAGACGCAGCTTGGCTGAACCGTCGGCAAATAGGCTACGCAGGTAGTTACAAGCCCCATATGCCACGGTGGAGGCGTCGGAAAAACCATGCAGCTCGTGAGCAATGGCTCCTTCAAAGGTGACGCATCTTGGAATGGCGATGTGTGTTAGCAAAGACATCGAGACTTGTAGTTCATTCCACTGTCGCGCTGTGTCTTCATCGACCAGATCGTCCCATCCGATCTTAAGTTGCCACAGTCGTTGCACTAGGAGTTTTGCCAAAACAATTACTGGAGAGATCAATCCTAGAGGGTCGAAAAATTTTGCGATTTCTGAGTACATCACCCTCTTAGTGATACGGTGTTGAGGATGCGGCGACTGCTTCGTTTCATTTGCGATGTACAAGGTATCGGCAGATGAATCCCATAGCAGTCCGAGAACCTTGATAGCCTCGTTTACTCACGTTCAGCCAACGGCACCCTCTTTTCTTGATCTTCTATAGGAATGTGCTCGAGAAATTCAGGAGAATTCGAACACCACTTGCGTATCGGGAATCCGCCGCTACCTAGAAGCTGTTGTAGTTGTCGTTGAGCCTCGATGGCCTCTTCTATCGAGCCTGCACCGGAAAGCACATCGTCCATATAAGTTTCTTCTTTCACGATGCGAGCGGCGAAAGGAAAAAATTCGCCTTCTTCTTCGACGAGCTGTACCAAGCACCTTGTCGCGAGGTAAGGAGCGGATGCTGTTCCGTAGGTCACCGTACAAAGTTCTAGAACTCGCAGTGGTTGCGATGGATGGGCTCTCCAGAAAATACGAAGAAAACGTCGGTCTTGGGGCGCGTGAAGTACTTGCCGGTACATTTTGGCAATGTCCCCGGAAAACGCAATCTTTAATTTTCTGAAGCGAAGAATGATGAAATGCAAATCATTCTGTACTACTGGACCCACTTGAAAAACTTCGTTTAAGGACAGCTGCTCTGATGAGGACTTTGCACTTGCATTAAAAACGCCCCGAAACTTCCTGCTCGAGCTGGATGGACGTAATACCGCGTGATGAGGAAGATAATACTTCTGCTGGTTAGGTGGATCATTGGCCTCAAAAATCTCTCGACAATGGCCGAGAGCCTCGTACTCCTGAATGAACTCAACGTACTGCGCCTGTAGCTCTGGGTTATTCATCAAGCGTTTTTCTTGGATCAAGAACCTCTTCAGGGCCAGTGCACGGCAGTCACCCAATTTAGAAGCGTTCTCGTTGAATGGTAACCGCACTATAAATCTACCGCCCTCATCACGTTGGTACGTGGATAGAAAGTGCGTTTCGCAAGCCATTTTTTCGGTTGACAACTTCGGAACATCAGACACTTCCTCGATTTTCCAGAACTGCTGCATCATTCGCTCGATATCTTCAAGGGAAGTGTGGTTGACATGCTGGACGGAAATGTTGGACATTTGTGGCTCGACGATGACACCAGATGCAATCCATCCAAGATGAGTATCTCTCAGCTGTGGCAGGTTATCATCTAGGCTTAATTGGCTCGGTTTCAGGATATCGAAGAACAGCTCAGCACCAACTAGCAGGTCAACTTTTTGTGGCGTATTGAGGCCGGGATCGGCCAAAACCACTCCTTCGGGGAGATTCCAGTGTGTGGTGTTGATCTTCGACACTGGTATTGTACCAGTCACCTTCGGTGTAATCAGGCACTCGAGACTTGCTTGGAAGTTTGAAACTCGGGATTTGAACTTCAAGGTGATTTTATCCCGAGCGTGGGATCGCAATGCGTTGATACCAACAATCGGAACGTTGGCGTGTTTCTTTGGGAGACCAAGACGGTTGGCCATATCTTCAGTCACAAAGTTCACTTGGGATCCGCTATCCTATAGAACGCGGCATGGATGAGGGTGGTTCTCCTGGTCAAACACATGTACCACTGCGGTGAGCAGCAGAACAGTCTTGGTCGCTTGGGCTAGGTTGGATGAACAGGTCGTAGACACAGGTGGCTCTATGATGGCAGGAATCTTTTGCTTCGATGTGGATGGTTGATTCGAAGCAGCCGGAACCGGTGGTGTGCTTGCCACTGCTTCCGCGGGAAGAGAAACGTTGGACGGTTTCTCCAAATTGGGTACTCCATCATCATGGAGCAACGTGTGGTGACGTCATTGACACTTATGGCATTTCTTGTTAGAAGGACATTCTTTGAAACGGTGCCCTTTTCGCAGGCAGTTGAAGCAAACTCCAGCGGCCCGTATCTTTTCATTTTTCTGGGATGCCGTCAGGTAAATTAGCGCGTTGCATTGCTAGTTCCGATGATCACCACCGCAAATCCCACAAGTTTGAGGTGTACTTGCCGAGACGGTGTGGCTCTTCTGTGGCAAAACTTTCGTTGGTTGCTGCTTGCTTTTGAAAATTGGAGGTGCTGTTTGGAAAGCCGCTTCACAGTTTTCTAGAATCTGACATCTGGATTTCAGGAACTCGTTGACTTGTTTGTAATTTGGCAGCTCGCCTTTCTTCTGAGTGGCTTCCCACGACTTACGAGTTGCCTTGTCCAAGGCAGAAATAAGCAGATAAACAATTATATGCTCCGATACTCCAGTGATTTCTTGTTGTAGGTAGCGCAAACTTTCGACGTGTCGATTGGCTTCGGTGATGATTCCTCGCAATTCCTTGTGGGACTCCGATGTCATTTTCTTCAAATTCAGCAACCCACGAATGTGAGTTTCCACTAGTACCCGTTTGTTCTCGTACCGATCGGATAAAATTTCCCAAGCTTGCTGATAGTTGCCTTCACTCGGAATCTTTGCATCTAAAACTCCAGCGGCATCTCCAGTCAACGCCTTGTCGAGATGATACAGTTTAATGGCATCTGTATCCCCCGAATTAGCCATTAAGTCTTGAAAGATAGCCTTGAATTTCGGCCAAGAATCATAGCTTCCATCAAAAGATGGAATTGGTGCTTTCAACGGTTGTTGCTGGATGATTACCTGAGGGCCTGTGGGACTTACGGAAGGAGTTTGTGTGGCAATCCGTGTTTTCGCTTCCAAAAATAACTCTTCCACTGCATTGGAAACATTGTAGAACAGCTCCTCAAAGTTTGCACTCATCATCCTGTGCATCGATCGCTTCATCGGGTACAATGGCTAATATCTTGTTATGAATTTGGCTGTACTCGGCGTAATTGACACTCAAATTTGTAGACAACACTCCAAGTTGTGCCAATCCAGGCGTTGAAGTGATTAGTGTCCGGTTGATTCGCATCAACTTCTGTTTCGCAGCAGTTCTCTGGCGCACTAATCCTTTATACTCCTGCGTTTTAGCAGCATCCATTTGCATCTCCCATTCGTCGAATCCGTGGAACGATGAAGAATCATTTGGAGATTGAGCTAGGTTTTCCGTTTGTATAACCGCATCAGTACCAGCAGGGGTGTTATGCTGCTCTTGTCAAGGCGAATGTAGCACTGACATTTCACTTTCTTTTTACGAACGCGATTTACTGACTACTTCGCTTCGCGCGCGTTTTGAATCGACAGCAGCAGCAGTAGCACTAGCAGCAGCTACGTTCGACAGGTTACTGCGATCCGGTTCGAAGGACCAAAATTTATGTTCGGTCTGGGGAGAACTCTTGCTACAGCAAAGTGGACTGTATTCAGTGGAACGAGC
The DNA here is from genome assembly GCF_029784165.1 of Wyeomyia smithii. Classification (NCBI taxonomy): domain Eukaryota; kingdom Metazoa; phylum Arthropoda; class Insecta; order Diptera; family Culicidae; genus Wyeomyia; species Wyeomyia smithii. Next base: position 184,278,622 of record NC_073695.1, on the reverse strand, counting down.
AAAGGGAGCAAGTGTCAATCAATCAATCTCAATCAATCTTGGAAGCTCTGAAAAGAACTGGGGTTTGACTTTGCTCCTTGCCGAGGACGAAAAACTATAGCAGAGTTGAACACAGTTGATATTTCTTAACTACTTTTATTTTCTTCTTCTTCCTACGGCTGATGCTTACAGAACGATGGTTAAAACAAAACTGAAAAACTTCACGATGCGACCGCTGCTTTTATAGCGTCGCGCTGGAGGTGGGGTTTGGTGGTCTTCGCTGATTGGTTGTTCGGTTTCTGTTGGAATGAATACCGATGCCGCGTATGTTGTCGACAGTAACAACATAGCAGTGAATTATCTGCTTTCGGCGGAGACGGAACAGAAATTTTTCTCACTTTTTTCAGTTTTAGATTTTCATTTCACATCCCTATGTAGCCGAACTTCCCGAGAGAAGTATTCTAATTCAAAATTAAATCTTCATTAATTCAATTGTTGTCCTTATAAGGACAATTGTTCAATTTATCATAGGATGTAGTGTTTATCTTACATCTCTGTGTTATCTTGACAATGAGGAGTAAGGCGCACGGTCAACACAATAAGAAAGGTGTTTTCACATTGAAAACTAGACACGGCTTTACTGGAGGAAGTGCTGGCAAATGCATCTACCGCTAATACCACCGCTATCATACGAAAGCGCGTCGTTTCATGTGGGGAATATCAGCAACGAAAAATGACGCGCGTCTAAGCATAACCCGAACTGTTTCGCCGTGCTGCTCCCATTTACCTTTACATCGGCCTCAGGGAAGTACCGGCTGCATCTGCATCTACCGCTGAGGCTGTCACTATACTGCTATTGGTACCAAAAGCTATTAACTCTTCAAATAAGTGTTTTATTTGTTCTCAAAAGAACAATTGTTCAATTCAATATCGGATTTACGCAATCGCATCTCTGTAATATTACCGACAATAATATTCTTCCGAACAAAATGATACAACTTTCCCATTAGGCCTCTGCCATAATAGACGCGAAAAGCGACGCGAACCGATTCGCTCGGCTGTAGGTTAATGTACAGCCATCAGTAGAGCTGTACATTAACCTACGGCCGAGCGAATCGGTTCGCGACGCTTTTCGCGTCTACTATGGCAGAGGCCTTAGAGAAAGTTGCTGGCTGATGTATACACTTCATGCAAGCCTGCTGCTGATGCTTCCCGCTACCACACTGAAACAGCATTTTAGTGAAGGGAGTGTCGTTGCATCAGCTGACCCTGCTACTATCGATGCTGATATACCCGCTGCAACAGCTACGCTATGCATATCCATGCCACAGTTGTGGCCGCTATACGCTGGCCCAGCTGCTGAGCAACTGCAACGCTATCCGTAGCCATGCCACAGTTGTGACCGCCATTGGTATCCGCTGTACCTGCATCTGCTGGCCCTGCTGCTATCGATGGTGAGATCCGCTAAAACTGCTACGCTTATCCGCAGCCATGCTACAGTTGTGGCCGCTATCCGCTATCGATGGTACGCTCCCGTTGCTGCTAAGGGAGGACTGCTGTCGTCGCTGTTCAGAACTATTATGAGCGGCTTCGACTGAAACAGGCTCTAATATAGGGATGAAAATAGGAATGAATTATTTTTCGTACGTGGTGGAATGATATAACTTGAAAAATATGTGTGACTTCATTCTGGCTCAGAGCGATCATTTGATAAGCTCCACCTCTTTTTTCAGTTTCTAAAGTTTTTCCTCAGTTTCGTAGCACGGATGCACAAAAATGATTTCTTGTGAACATTCTGTCGAGCCGGACCGATAGCACTCTCATTGAAGCAACAAAATAACATGTTTTGTGTCGTGTTGTGCAGCTTGGTTGAAGAAAATGTTCCCGTCCCCGTGTCGCATGTAAGCAGATTATTGCGTTCAGTAGACAGTGGATAGTGTATCCAGCGAATAAACACCGATGGTGCTCTCACACACGCAACGGTTTTAACCCGTATCTTATTGCGGTTTGTAACATCAAGCGATTTCGTTTGTTCGCTGTTGCGTGTTGCATCATGTTGCAACTTGGCAGCTGGGAGACGACGAAATTCTGTTCATGCTGATTGGTTGAATCGACTTCATATTAGCTCTGCATAGTCGAACTAACTGCTTTTGTAAATGCGTTCTAACAGGGCAGTTTATTATGCAATGTTGGTTATGCTGATCGCAGCCTTTGTGCTGCCCCTACAGTGGGGGGTTTACTAGATAAAGTGAAAACTAGACAACTACAACATAATTTGAATGCATCCCGCACAGAATGTCTGCTTGTGTTGATGCCAGAAAATTATTAACCTTCAATTATTTTTTCATTTGCCTTGAAAAAAGCATGTTGCGGTTCAAAATCTATTGCTAATTACAACCTTTAAGCTGCCCTTACATTAGGGGAATTAAGATACACGAACAACATGCATTGTGGAAGCTATTTCACATTCTTAAATTAGACGGGTGCGACAAATTTAAATAGCTATAGGATGCAACACAGAATGCTTGTTTACGTTGTCAAAAATTATTAACTGTCAATGACTTGTTTATTTGCCTTGAAAAAAGCATTTTGATTTTCGAAATTGGATTTCCTGATGGCAATCTTCATGCTGCCCCAACACGGGGGGAATAATGGCAGTCTGGCGACACACGCTGAGAAAACCCGCGCTGCTCCTGAGACATGGTGACCAACCACAGGGTTAATGCTGCTGCTAAGGAAGGACGACTGCTGTTGTCGCTGTCTAGAACTATTATGAGCGGCTCCAGCTGAAACAGTCTCTAATATAGGCCAAATAGCATGTTTTCAATTGCAAGGTATAATATCCTGTCGACCGTGCTTGAGAAGCAAGCATATAACGACCAATCAGAGGTCGAATTTTTCGTTTTGACAAGGCTTGACTATTTTCAATAGTACAATAGTGTGAATAATAAAATTACAATTATCTTATTTTGGGAAGAATCTTAGAAGATTTTCCAATCAATTGCTGCAAGAACGAAGGAAATCCATCGAATACTAACCGATTTATTAGCATTTGAAATTGGACATATTTTTAACTTTTTTCGGTTTTAGATTTTCATTTCCCATCCCTATGTAGCCGAACTTCCTGAGAGAAGTATTCTACTTCAAAAACATCGTTTGAAAATAATAAAGATACACTTGAAAATCAGTTTATTGCTAATAATAACCATTTTTTTTCAAACAAAATGAAAAAAATATTTTTTTTACTTAAGTGTGTACAACTGAGTAGTCATGCTAATTTAAAGTTTTTCCAGTATATTTTTGAACCCAATTGCAATGACATACGTTGATAAGTCTACATAAAACTCCAATACATTACTTTAACAATCAAAAATTTTAAATTATCTTTTTCTACAAAAACGCAAATTTCACTCAAACTTTTAACATATGTTTTAAACAACGTATAGAGCAGAATCATTTCAAATCGCCTGGAAATACGCGAAAATTTAATCGACCATTTTTGATTTGAATGAAACTTTGCACATGTATTTGGCTTAGCAAACTGAGCATTTTTCACAGGTGCAGAGCTTTTTTACACCCATGAGTTACATTCTAAAAGGGCGTATGCCTTTTGGCATGGGTTTTATTCGAAGCATTGTAGCCCAGAAACCGTTGGTTGTATAGAAAAACTGTCTGAGAATGAGTAGTAGGGAATTAAAAATGCACCATAAAAAATATACACTGTACAAAAAAAATTATTTTTGACCAAAAAAAAATTAAAAATAAACATTAAATTTCAATTTAAAAAAAAGAGTTGAATATTTTTCTTATTTTTTTAAAAGAAACTTGACGTTAATACGCAACTTTAAAATTTTTTTTTTTGAAAATTCTAATTTGAACATTTTTCAAAATATTTGTATTCTGATGATTTTAAAAGATGCAGAGAGTCATTTTAAATCAAAAAGCTTTTGGTAGTTAACATTCTAAAGGCATTGGTTTTCGAGTTATTTCTAATTTAAGCTCGAAAAATTATAATTATTTGGGAAAATACACGTTTTTCTTAATTTGTCCATGGTTCTCCAGCAAAAATCATACGTTCATTGGAATGCTTGTTCAAAAATATACAATTCATTCTTTGACAACAAAACGATTGGGCGAACGGTTCTCAAGAAAAGAGTTAAATGTTTTTAGTGATATAAATATATATAAGAATCAAATATTTATTTTCGAGTTTTATTATTTTAAGAACATATTTTTTCATGACATAGATACTTTACAGAACTAGTTTAACCTTATATTTCATATACATCATAAGTAAATGATTCGTCATCTTTTGAAAACAGCTTCGTTTGTATCTTATTTTCTGAAATCGAAACAAAAGAGTAATACTTTTGTGTGGCAGCTATAATTATAGATTTTTTGAAAATGTTGCTCCATTCTGTTAATCCTTGTTCATATTCTTCATATTATACCCAACTAAATGACATTTTTGATGAATTTTTATCACTTTTCTGACCAATCATACAATTACTTTTCTGACCAATCATACAATTCTTTTGCGCTTGTAATGGGATGTTCATGTTCTTTAGCTAAACTTGCATTTCCTGCCATTCGTTTTAATATGCCACCAATTGCACCGCATGGGCCTTTAACATGAGAAGTCGCAAAAAAATGCCACTCTGCATCGACGTTATACAGTGTTGGAAATAAAAAAAGTAAACAGTATTGCGTATGAATTTCTATTTGGTACAGTAAAATTTTGGGATTTCAACCCTTTGTAAATCAAACCCAAGTCATGCAATTCAAAAGCCATCTAAAAGCCATTTATTCAAATTATTTTTTTAATTTATTTCATGTCAATTCATCTTTGTTTTCAACTTTATTGATTTAACCAAGGAAATAAAAAAGTAAACAATTCTAAAAACAAATAATTTTATATGAACCGAAGCTCGTGGATTATATATCTCAATATTTAGTATGTCCTCCAAGATTCTCAATTACTGCCATGAGTCGTTTGGGCATACTTTCCACTAGGTTGTGCAACATTTGTTGAGGAATCGTATCCCATGCTGCCTGGATACCCTGCCAGAAATTATTGAAATTTATCCGTGAATCCAGAGGTATTTTGTCATCCAGTATTGTCCAGAGATGCTCAATGGGGTTAAGATCTGGAGACTGGGTTGGCCACTCAAGCATTTTGATCTTTTTAGTCTGGAAATAGCGCTTCGCAACCTTCGAAGTGTGCTTGGGGTCATTGTCCTGCTGGAAAACATAGCCTTTCATATTCATTTTTTTAAGTGATGGCTTCAAATTTTCCTCCAAGATCCTTACGTAGGGTTCACCAGTCATTTTGCCATCAATCTTGACAATATTTCCAACTCCATTCCAAGAAAAACATCCCCACACAAGCAGTGACCCTCCTCCGTGTTCGACTGTCGCTTGAGTAAATCTAGATTGCAGACGCTCCAACTTCAGGCAACGCGTTCGCTGACGTTTCTTAATGTTTTTCAGCTCAAACTTACTTCATCGGTCCAAACTATCTTCTTCCAGAAGTCAGTGGGGCGAGTAGCATACTTCTTCGCGAACTCCAGGCGCTTTTTGATGTTGACTTTTCTTAATAGTGGCTTTCTCTTCTTCAAGTAGCTATGTAGCCCAGTTTCACGAAGGCGGTTGCTCACAGTTCTACTACTAATGTTAAGATTCAACTCTTCTTTGATTGTTCGGCAAAATTTATCAGGATCTGATCGAACCAATCGGCGTATAATTCGATCTGTGTGAGTTGATGTTTTACGAGGCCTTCCACTTCCAGATTTCCGCTCTACTGTTCCTAGCATATTATATTTTTGCATGATTTTTGAAACCGCTCCAATAGAAATATCATATTTTTTAGATATATCACGGTAGTTAACTTTTTTTTTCACGTCCGAAACAATTAGTTGTCGAATTTCCGCGGACTTTCGACCCATGACCTGAAAATTTAATCAATATTCTTATTGGTTCACAAATCAATATAGCTCACGGATGTTTGATGTGTTTACCTCTTCTATAATCTTACACGATATCAAATACAATAAACGACAACAAAAAACAGAAGATTTGGTAGAAAAATATGACGATATTCACTTTCACGTGCTTGTTTACTTTTAACTTTCCTATTGTAAATTTACAACGCTTCGCACAAGCTTCACCATCACTTAAGTATGCGTGAAAACGTTGCATGGTTGTGTTTGTTCGGGTAAGGTATTCCGAATATAGCACTTCCTGGAACATCTAAAACCCCAGTTGTTCCTTTTGCACATCCAGTTGATAAATCAAATGCTGGACTGGTCAATTTTTCTGACATTGTGGACTTGATTTTTGAAACTTTCAATATACCCGATCCAATTAAAATTTTTCTCACAGCATTTCTCCCAACAGTTAGAACATTTTTGAAGCAGTTGACTGCCCAATGGCCCCTCCTTGCAGCGATTGTATCCTTCGATGCCTAGTTCAACTGCGTATATGAAGGATTCTATCTCTGTCTTACAGTGGAATTGTAGAAGTATTTTACCAAAAATGGATTCATTTAAAGTTTTGATAAATAAAAACAAATGCGATGCATTTTCCCTTTGTGAAACTTGGCTTACTTCAAATATTGATCTCAACTTCCATGATTTTAATATTATTCGCCTTGATCGAGACACCCCGTATGGAGGAGTACTTTTAGGGATTAAAAAGTGCTATTCTTTCTATCGTATTAACCTCCCCTCGATTTCAGGCATCGAAGTTGTCGCATGTCAAATGACAATACAAGGTAAAGAGCTTTGTATTGCCTCAATATATATTCCTCCCAGAGCACAGGTTGGGCAACGGTTGCTCTTCGATTTAATAGAACTTCTTCCCTCGCCACGTTTGATTTTGGGAGACTTCAACTCTCATGGTGTGGCTTGGGGTTCCCCTTACAATGATAACCGCTCCTCTTTAATCTATAACCTTTGCGATGACTTCGACATGACTATTTTGAGCAACGGTAAAATGACACGTATCCCGAAACCTCCAGCGCGCCCGAGCGCTTTGGATCTATCCTTATGTTCAACGTCGCTACGGTTGGATTGCACATGGAAGGTAATCCTCGATCCTCACGGTAGCGACCATTTGCCTATTCTTATTTCAATTACTAACGGGTCAACTCGCATGCGACCAATTGACATTCCGTATGACCTCACACGGAATGTCGATTGGAAGTTATACGAGGAAATGATTTCAAAAGCGGTAGAGTCGATTCAACATCATCCACCACTTGAAGAATACAACCTCCTCGCGGGCTTGATTCTCGACGCCGCGTTGCAAGCCCAAACGAAGAAATATCCCGGCGTAACGATCAAAGAACGGCCTCCCACTCCGTGGTGGGACCAAGAGTGCTCCGATGTCTACACGCAAAGATCCGAGGCGTTTTTGGCCTTCCAGAAGGGAGGTATACCTGGCGACGATATACGGTATTCGGAGCTTGATACCAAGCTTAAAAGCTTGGCTGAAGCAAAGAAACGCGGATATTGGCGTCGGTTCGTGAACGAGACGTCGAGGGAGACATCGATGAGCACTCTTTGGAACACAGCCCGAAGAATGCGGAATCGCGTAACGGTCAACGAAAGCGAGGAGTCCTCAAGTCGGTGGATATTTGATTTTGGCAGGAAAGTATGTCCAGACTTTGCTCCTGAGCAAAACATTGTTCGCGATGCGTCTCCGGGCCACGACGCGATAGAATCACCTTTTACGATGGCAAAATTTTCGGTTGCCCTCCTGTCCTGTAACAATAACGCGCCTGGATTAGATAGAATCAAATTCAACTTGTTGAAGAATCTACCCGGCAATGCCAAGAGGCGCTTGTTGAACTTGTTCAATAAGTTCCTGGAGCAAAACATTGTACCGCAGGATTGGAGGCAGGTGAAGGTGATCGCCATCCAAAAACCAGGGAAACCAGCTTCTGATCACAACTCTTATAGGCCGATTGCAATGCTATCCTGTATCCGGAAATTGATGGAAAAAATGATACTCCGTCGTTTAGACCATTGGGTCGAATCAAATGGTCTTCTATCAGATACTCAATTTGGCTTCCGCCGTGCCAAAGGGACGAATGATTGTCTTGCGTTGCTTTCAACAGATATTCAGCTGGCGTATGCTCGCAAAGAACAAATGGCGTCTGCGTTCTTGGACATTAGGGGGGCTTTTGATTCCGTTTCTATTGACATTCTTTCGGGTAAACTTCACCGACAAGGATTTTCTCCAATTTTGAACAATTTTTTGCACAATTTGTTGTCCGAAAAGCACATGCATTTTACGCACGGCGATTTGGCAACTTTTCGCATAAGCTACATGGGTCTTCCCCAGGGCTCATGTTTAAGCCCCCTTCTTTACAACTTTTATGTAAATGACATCGACGAATGTCTGGCAAATTCATGCACGATAAGACAACTTGCAGACGACAGTGTAATCTCTGTTACAGGAGCCAAAGCTGCCGATTTGCAAGGACCATTGCAAGATACCTTGGACAATTTGTCTGCTTGGGCTTTACAGCTAGGTATCAAATTCTCTCCGGAGAAGACTGAGATAGTAGTTTTTTCTAGGAAGCATGAACCTGCTCAGCTTCAAACACAATTAATGGGTAAAACGATTTCTCAGGTTTTGGTACACAAATATCTTGATATCTGGTTCGACTCTAAAGTCACCTGGGGTTGTCACGTGAGGTATCTGATGAAAAAATGTCAACAAAGAGTGAATTTTCTTCGTACAATAACCGGACAATGGTGGGGAGCCCATGCAGGAGACCTTATAAGGCTTAACCAAACAACATTATTTTCTGTTATTGTGTACGGGTGTTTCTGCTTCCGCTCCGCAGCAAACACACCTTTGATCAAACTGGAGCGAATACAATATCGTTGTTTGCGTATCGCCTTGGGTTGCATGCAATCGACCCATACGATGAGTTTGGAGGTCTTAGCTGTAGTACCGCTTTTGGAGCCTGTCTTCTCGTATTCTTATCAAATGTGAGGTTTTGAACCGTCCTGTGATTGAAAATTTTGAAAGGTTAATCGAACTTAATTCTCAAACCCGTTTTATGACATTGTATTTCAATCACATGTCCCAAAATATTAACCCTTCTTCGAATATTCCAAATCGTGTCAACTTATTAAATACTTCTGATTCTACTGTGTTTTTCGATACATCCATGATAGAAGAAACTCGTGGAATCCCGGATCATTTACGCGTGCAGCAGATCCCCAAAATTTTTTCTAATCAATATCGAAATATCAACTGCGACAATATGTTCTTCACTGACGGATCACTTCTCGATGGGTCCACTGGCTCCGGTATCTTCAATAACAATTTAACCGTCTCCAATAAGCTCGATAATCCTGCTTCTGTTTACGTCGCAGAATTAGCTGCAATTCAGTACACCCTAGGGATTACACACTCTCTCCGTATTTCCTGGGGAAAATACGGGAACATCTGAGTGCTTTATCCGAAAAATCGTATCAGATTACCTTAGCGTGGGTACCGGGCAATGAGAAAGCGGACTCTTTGGCTAGGGTAGGCGCAACAAACGATGAAATTTATGAAAGACCAATTGCTTTTAATGAGTTTTTCGCACTTGTACGTCAGAATACGATCATCGGTTGGCAAAATTCTTGGACTAGAGGGGAACTGGGAAGGTGGTTACATTCCATTATCCCCAAGGTATCGACGAGCCCGTGGTTCAAGGGGTTGGATGTAGGTCGAGATTTCATTTGCGTGATGTCGCGGCTTATGTCTAATCACTATAGATTTGATACGCATCTCCGTCGTGTTGGGCTCGGGGAAAGTGGTATCTGTGCCTGTGGTGAAGGTTATCACGACATAGAGCACGTTGTTTGGTCATACCCTGTACACCGTGACGCCAGGTCTAAATTAATAACTTCCCTCCGGGCTGAGGGTAGAGGACCAGCTGTTCCTGTTCGTGATGTCTTGGCGAGTCGTGACTCACCCTACATGTCCCTTATATACATTTTCCTGAAATTCATCCACGCCCCAGTCTAGTCCCATTCCTTCCATCCACATTCAACAAAACGGCAAGAACACGTCATAGACCTCGATTTTGGAATCATCAACTGAACCCCACACGAATCCGCCAGGACCTGAGAACCCGAGGCCTTTCGTGATATCTTGGCTTGAACAACAGCGAACAACAACAACGAACCATAACCAGCAACTGAACCCCGCACAATACTTCCAGGACCCGAGGACTACAAGCCCCTGTCCCAGCTCATAACATCGTGGCTTAGCAGAACAAATTCATACATGCTGCATATTCATGGCCATTCGACGATCATCAGACGACCATGCAACTACAAAACATTAATTGCAAAATATATGCTAGTTTTAAGATAGACTTAATTCCAGCTCGTAGTCGGCAGCGAGGATAAAAAATTTGCTTAAAGATTTTAAGTCATCAGATATAATTGGCGCCGTTAAACATTAAATTGTATTTGTGCCGTGTCAAATACACGATAGGTGAAGAAAAAAAAAATAACGTTTTCGTTTAATTTGCGTAAGCTTGATGAGCACCGATGATCAGGAAAGGGTTTACAGCATTTGGGCTTGGTGTATTCCATTTTCACTTTATTCATCTTCACAAAATGCAAACTGTTACTAACACATGCACGACAAACATATTTTTGTATAAAACATTCGGCAAGGGGGAACGTGTAGGTAGGCTAAGTTTAGCGCTTGAGTTATTTATCCAATCGTTTTGTTGTCAAAGAATGAATTGTATATTTTTGATCAAGCATTCCAATGAACGTAAGGTTTTTGCTGGAGAACCATGGACAAATCAAGAAAAACGTGTATTTTCTGAAATATAATTAATTTATCAAGCTTAAATTTAAAATAACTCGAAAACCAATGCGTTTAGAATGTTTACTACCAAGAGCTTTTTGATTCAAAATGACTCTCTGCTTTTTTTAAAATCATCAGAATACAAATATTTTGAAAAATGTTTGAAATAGAACTATTATAAAAAAATTAATCTACCATAAAGAAATTATTTTTCATTTCTCCATCCTGGACTTTTTTTAAAAGTTGCGTATTAACGTCAAGTTTCTTTAAAAAAAAATAAGAAAAAAATTCAACTCTATTTTTTAAATTGAAATTTAATGTTTATTTTTAATTTTTTTTGGTAAAAAAAAATTTTTTTTTTGTATAGTGTATATTTTTTTATGGTGCATTTTTAATTCCCTACAACTCATTCTCAGACAGTTTTTCTATACAACCAACGGTTTCTGGGCTACAATGCTTCGAATAAAACCTATGCCAAAAGGCATACGCCCTTTTAGAATGTAGCTCATGGGTGTAAAAAATCGCTCCATCTGTGGAAAATGCTCAGTTTGCTGAGCCAAATACGTGTGCAAAGTTCCATTCAAATCAAAAATGGTCGATATTCGACCATGGGTGATTTGGCGCGATCTTGCTCTTTATTCTAATAAATCAATTAATCTAATAATTTCACGTTTTCTAGTGTGTTTTGAACCTAATTGCTATAATATACGAAAAAAATTGTTGATTAATCACCCAAAAATTCAAAAATAGAAAAAAAAAATGGAAAATTTTTAATCATCTTTTTCTACCAAAACGCAAATTTTCCGCAAACTTTCAACACATATTCTTGAAGGGCACAAGTAGGGCTCTCAGACACACTATCAGGTGCTGTGTTTACACGTGCCTACGTTTAAAGTTTTTAATGGTCAAAATTAGGAAAATTACGCATATTTTCAATGTGGCCTGCGACTGACTCTGTAGGGTTAAAATCCATTACCCATCCTGTTTTAGGAAGCTAATTTAATAAGCTTTCAATCATATGTCAAGCTAGTTTTAGCAGGTTTTCATATATTCCAAAATATTCAGAAAAACTATTTTTCTCCGTTTCTGAAATAGGTAACTTTGAAGGCATTTTTCAACATGAACCGTTTTTTGTATCAAAATTTCATTCAAAAATTATGAAAATATAGATAAAATACTACAAAATCATGTGCTCAAAACATCCTGAATATGAAATTCGCATTTTGGTAATTTTGGCCACTCTTTTCTATAGGGACCGTCTTATGTGCATTGTAGCAAAATCTGTTTCCACAGTGTTCAAATGTAACACAATTAGCGTTACAGATATTTTGAAAAGCTTTACCAAAGATGTATAGACGTATTCACGTACGAATATGTTAGTGCCACCCGTTTGCAATGCTACATTTTGAACAGGTGGAAAACTTTTCAGTTGAACACTTATTCTATGTTTTACATTCAGTTCTGAATATACTTTTCACTCATGATCAGGAATCTACAGTTGATGGTGAACGTAACTAGCAAAATCAGGAAATGATATTCCGCTTCTCGTTATCGCAGCAAGTTTTAGAAAGTCTTCATTTGAGTTTTATCATACAGCCTAGACCTTCGAAAAGAATAATGGGTTCTCTAATATTTGCGAAACCCACGTCAAGCTTTAATTCAATTATTGTATTTGGTTGACCCTCTGAAAACTATCTTTTAAATTCGTTTCATTCATTATTAGAATTAGACTTACGTTGGTATACGATTTGTGGTTTACTGGTCTAATAAATATAAAGTAATAGGTAGTTAGTATAACAAAGGTTCCTGCACCACTAGGTGGATTAATTCAGGTTTTTTTTTAATAACGCGGATTATTTTTTCGTGGTATCAAATAAATTTAGCATAAGAAAATCTAAAATAAATGAATAAAGTGAAACAAAGTATAAATTGAATCGTATGGTTCATGTAAATAAGATTTGCTGTAAAAAAGATAATTTTCATTATGGATGCACTATAAACGCATTTTGTGTGTTTTGTTCCCATTTTTTTATGATTCTTCAAGCATATATTTACTTGCGTATTTCAATCGAATCTGTTTATTGAATGGAGTTTTTCTATTTTTTCAAATTACGTGGTTTTGTCATACGCGTCTTTTTTTAATGCGATACAATCAACCGCGTAAAAAGGTGATTCTTGATCTGATATTCGTTTTAATGAGGTCAATCGGAATAAATAATAATGCAAATGTTATACTTACTAATATTTCTAATGCGTTATATTGCCTGTTTCTTTTAAAACCAAATTTGTATGGCGACGATTTCTGCGCCAAATTTGCCGTATTTTGTTTTAAAAGAAACAGACAATACAGCGTCGTAAAATAATTTATCGTGAATTTTATAAATATGTTTATTAATTGGTGGATTTTTACACAGTTTTGCCGTTGTTTAATTTGTCATAGAATTTAGAATAATTTCTGTTTGTTGAAACTATTCCTTTATTTCAGGAATCATTTCACATCAGTAGTAGTTTGTTTCCCTTCTCTTCCACTAAAATTTTGGGCTGAGCAACGTGCAACCGTTTAACACATTATAGGTGGCGCTTCGATTGAGGCAACCACTGCGAGACGTCGATTGTCTAACGGTACAAACCTCATTTACGTTGCGCACTGAGCACAACGTTTCGCATTCTCAATTTAGCCAATATCTCGACACTTTCAATTACGAAACTGTCAATATGTTGGTAAGCCTCTCACCCTCCGGAACTAATCGATAGGCGTGTGGTGATCTGTAAGTGGGCTCGCTACCCGCAAACCAGCCAGCTTCATTTCACCAATCACGTACTTAATTATCACGCCGGAAACCAAAAGACAAAAACTCCGACGCGTCATCGTCAGCGTCGTCTGAACGTGGCACTTCAGCCACCGTGAGGCCACGTACTGGTAAATATTGAGACACCTTCCCTTAATTAGCAGTCGCATTCCACCGGGCGGAAACGTTGATTGAAAGTGGGCCTCTAGTGAGGGAGCGAATTTTCCCCCATCTTTCCATAATGCGTAACTGCTGCCACATAGAAGAAAAATCGATTTCCTTTTTTTCTCGCTGATATGAGAGGGTTGCTGAACGTCGGTGCAGGTGTGCCTTCGGACGTGTTAAGTCTGCTTCTTGTCGAGTATTCTTTAACCGAACAGTTCACTTTACACCGAAATCCGACGATGATGGATTTCGCCGGGGGTGAAAACGCAAAAAGGTAATTAATTATTATTAAAATGTAATTAACTGGAAATGAACGCCGCAGGTCGGAAAAAATAGAAATGGATTCCCAGTTTAAAGCGGATGTGAAGGCGTAGATTTTATACTGCATAATTGGGTTTATTCACTAAAATAATCTGCATGAATATCGATTGCAAAACGCTCTATGAATATAGATTTAATCGTTTTTTTTTTCTAGTAATAGTTATCGAGATACTTTCATGGCTCATATTCAATAAGCTACATAAGTCACAAACTACCTTTTATCCAGTGACACTTGTCAACTTGAATGGCAAGGAAATATTCCACTACTCGGACGCAGCTCTATATCAATAGTGACTGCTGCTAGAATGCTAAATCGACCGGCTAAACGTCACGAGCGATCATCGTTAGTGGCGCTGCAAGCTGAGTTAGTAAACAGGATTGAAATGGACTGGAATGAATTAATTCGCAAGCTTTGATGAAAGAAACAAGAAAGAAGCGATGATGATGCTGTCAAAATCTCGCTGTGTGTCCGAAGAACGATGGAAACCACCGAGCCTGGGTGGACATGATGCATATTCAATAGCCGATGAAGGTAACATACTGAACACGGATACTGGTCGAAGCAGAATTGGTGCTATCGATTTCTTATCTAGAGTTTTCGATTGGAAGAGTGTTGCTGGTGTTGTGATTGTTTTTGTTCAATATCTTGTCTACTAACAACTGGTGGAAATAAACAAAAATCTCTGGGAACACTGGCTTGCAACAGTCCATCATTACCTGTTTGTGCATTGTTGTCTTAGTCTATAGGCACGTTCTGCACCTCAGTCTGCAATCAAGTGACTGGAGCGTTTACCGTTCTCCCGCTCTCCGTGCTCTGCTTAGGAATCCTGCCAGTAGTGCTTCTCCGTGATGAAAAATTTAAATTATGCACTTTTCGTTGCCTACATGTGGTTCAAACTGGGATCGATGGATACGGGTTCAGGCCGATTTTTCAACTTTCCAACATCTCTGCCGTTTTCACGTTCGGCTATTTTCACCGAGCTCGCCGTATTCGCCATCTTCGTTGTCTGTGCGCACCGGCAGACAGACCAGACACGCACCCGTGAAGGGATGCACCAGGTGTGTCTAAGCAGACAAGCAGTCGAACAGTCAACGCCGGCAACGGCAGCAAGCACCATTCTGTTTGTGTATTCCGGTACACCTTCATCCGTCGACCGCATCCTGACGATTTGCGGTTGGTTAGTAAATATCGTCTGCTGCTTCCGTGGCTTGTATGCTTGGAATGTTTGGTGCAGGACGTGCCTTACGTGGCTCGTTTTCGACGAAACTGTTCGGAAAAAATGACCGACAGTGGCCGAGTAGATGCCACGTCAAAGGAAGTGACGCTGGGAGTGAAATTTTAATAGAATGCAGATTAAGAACCTTTTCCTCGTTCGTTTTCGTTGAAGGTAACACCGTTGGGTGACAGATATTGAGTTCACACGTGAGTTTGTTTATTTCGCTCTAGCGTTTTGTTTGCTCAAAATTTCTATAGATTTGTACGCTCTGAGATAAACGATTAATTGGTGGATATAAAATATATGTTTAAAAAAAAGTAAGTTCCTGCCATAAAAACATGCATGAAATCTCGAACCTTTCTCGAACTCGTCATATTTTGGCTAACCTGAGTGGCCATACTCTTCGTTAACTTCTTTTTAACAACTGTCCAATATTTCTCAATTTGGCGGAATTAAGTGCAGCTGGGTGGACTGTTGTGTTCGATACCACTGCTGTCGTTCTTCTTGGCTGAAATGCTAAATCAGACCAAAACTTTACTAGTTCATTGTGAGTTTGATTGTACGGAGAATACTTCTGCTTGTACATTTCAAAATGCATAATCTTGTTTGTCTCGACAATTTGAACTTTTTTATCCGTAGCTGCAAAACTTTCCCAAGTATAAGTTTTGTTCAAAAGCAAGCAATAATTCACCTCCACGCATGTTTCGACGTCAATGTGGTTGCATTCTTCGTTTTTTATAATAACGTAATAAGTGTGTTTGAACAGCTTATGTCATTCATTTTCATGATTGATTGACTTCGCGTTCTGCAGAGGATTATTAAATTTTCGCTGTAAAGTAAGTGGTTGAAAATTGCTTTCATCGACGATAAAGTGTGTAAGTTAATATTTCCCACTCTTATTTTCAGCTAAATTTGAATCGAGCTTCTCAGTACCCGTATCGAACATTTTAGGCAGGCAAAAGTGCCAAGTAAGTACGCCACTACGCGTAAAAAAAGTATTCGACTCGGCGCCCCCCAAAATGGTCTTCTCTAGGCTCCAGCAGCGTTCCATTGGTCTACATTCTACGATCGCCAGCATAATGAAGATGAATGAAACCCAAAGGCAAACGAACGACCCCGAATCGGCTGGCCAACTCGGTAGTAAGGTAATTTAAAGTTGCCAAGTAAATTTTTGATGATTTATGGAATTTTGCTGTGACTGTCCTCTTTCATCGCAACAACTTTTTCGCGCCAGTTACCCACAACGAAACATGCTTGAAGAATGTAAGAATATACCACCAGAAGCAACTTCCATCTACTATTGGCAAGTCGTTAAAAGATATTTCTGTTCACCGCAGAAAAGCATTTTAGCAGCACACCTTGTCAGTTTAAACGCGATGGAGGTGTGGTGTCGATTGATCACCGGGTGTTTCTGCCTCCCAGGGATTTGCTTTCCAAACGGGCGGCAAAGGAAATAAGACTATTAGAGATGAATCTGTCACCGGCGGCGGTTGGGTGGCGACGAAGGTGTCGAAGTTGATAATTACCTGCAAAAGATAAAAGAAGAAAAGATTTATTGGAGTCATTTTCATAATGTCGAAACGATAATTTCAGTATGGTTATTTATTTGGTTTTAAATGAAGCCGTGATTTATGGAATGCGATGCTCGTTTGTGTCCCGTCAGCAGCGCGGGGTGCGAAAATTGAGCGGTTCGACGTTGAAGTGCGCGGTTACTGCTATACAAAGTGAAGACAATGAGGCGAAATTTATTGCTAATTGAACTTACTTGATAAAGTGGGTGGAAGTTAATCTGACAGTAATTACAATAAATTCTACGCGAGAGTCCATTTCGCGTTTTAGAACGTAAGACAATCAATGTGAAACTGCAGTTTATAAGTTGTGAATGCTTGTTATTTAGATCAACAAGTGTTCCTCTGGTGAAAATGAGAATAAAATTTGTAGTTGAAATTGTCGTCTTCCACGATGTATGATGCGCCTCCTCAGGAATGCATGTATTGTACATACATAAATTCGAGTAATTTAATTAAAATAAATTAGAATTTTAGCTCGGAATCACCTTTAATGTTGATATTTAATCGATGCAAAGCAGGTCACAATAAGTTAATGCTCTTCCGACACGTGCGCTACTCGAGTCGTGAGTTGTACATATTATGATTAATCTCTGATCCTCTACGATAAACAATCCAGAATATAAGCCTTCATTAGTCTACACGCTCCAAGCAAATACGGCTACGCAATGAAAACTGTACTGTTGAATGCGTCGTAGAAACTGCTCTGCAGCAATAATATCGATAGAATTCGTCTAGAATTATAGTGCCAGCAGGTTCGATTAGGATCCCAGGCTGAAGTGCGATGTGGGTGATAGACACTGTTCAATATAACCACAAAATTGTGCTGCTCTGCCGACTACTAGCATGGGTTATTTATAACTTGTTTGCGGTGTTGGCGGTTTCGGCGGCAAGGGGAAACTGATTTTCCTACTACGGCTCGAGCTTCACACGAACCTGTGGCCGGAAAGCAACCCTTGGCGTGGCTGCCAATACAAAGGCGTAGTAGCAAACAACAACGACCCCGCGTAGAGAAATATTACATCGCAATCAGATCGCCCCGTTGGAATCAGATTTCCTGCCGGCAGGGTGGTTCGCCGTGAGTATCGGTTGAAGCCAGCGGCCGAATAGCTATATTTCAAAATTTCTAATCATTCTATTGTGGTAATTCGATAACAATGTGATAAACATAAAATCACATATTGAAAAACCCAAATTTATCCACCTATCAGTGATACTCAAGGATGGCAAAAATCGTGTCGCATAACAATCATTCAGGTATCATTTTTGAACTTGCTATTCATAAGCTTTCAATCCCAGCAAACCATCTTTATTAAAAGTTACACATTCTCACGCATGCATGAGACAACTTATAGCAAAGAAATATATGATGGCTTTCTTTGATGATTTTGTTTCACTATTGCCTGCTTTAGGTGGAGCGAGCTACATACAGCGAGTGTTTCACGAATGAATCGTAAACGAATGCACTCGAGCGATCGCAACGATTCTTCCAAATGTTGGTTGCTTGCAGGCGTAATTCGGCTACTCCACATCGTGCTTTCACCGTGATATACCGCGATGATTCTTAGTGATTTCAAATATCACATGCTAATACACCATGCTACCATTTCCGTAAGCATTGATGATACCTACTTGCTCTGGTAAGCAAACAATTGAACGCAATCTAACGTTTATTTGGATTCATAATTTTTTATCACTGGCGATAATATCTCAAAGATTCTCGCGATACCGTTAAATGCAAGTGAACTTGGATACAATAAATACTATCGTGTTTGAATCATTCAGTCTCCTTCTATGGTATTCGGAACTCTTAAAAGCGAAAAACAATCAGCAGCGTTTCCATGGAAAACTTTGTACGCGAGTGGAAATAATTGAACGATACCTGATGAATCAAAGAACACATTTGCAGAAATACACCTTGATAGTATTTGTTGGATTTATTTTCCATCCCAAATAACAAATTTTGGGAGCCAACAGTGAAACTATACCTAACATTTAAAAAATAACATTAAAACACATACGACCATACAATAACACATGCAAATGACATGAAACAAATATGTTTTAAATATATGACGCGATTTTTTTTTGATCGTGGTATAATAGAAACGTCAACAACAAAAAAAAAAAAAACAATATCGCACCTTCCATATAACTAGACCTTCCATATGACGCTGATTTTATGAAAATCGGTCCAGCCATCTCTGAGAAACATGAATGAGATTAAATAGTCTCCAGAACACATTTCTTTCCATAATTTTTGAACCACAAGTTCACATCTTCATAAAATTCGAAAGTTAAGGGTATTTCGGGTAGCCCGTTCATTTAAAACCAATTTTGTTAAAATCGGTTGTGTATTTTCTGCGATAATGAACCTTCGTGATTTTCACATTTTGTTAAATAACATAGGAACAAAAAATCCGTTAGTTGTCCCAGCGTGCATGAAGTTTGTGTTAATTGGAACAGCAGTATGGGGCAACTAGACCTTTCATTTAAAAATAGTTCTATGAAAATCAGTATAGCCATCTCTGAGTCAATCGAGTGAGATTGAAAAGCTGCTCATACACACATACACACACATACCGAGCTGCAGGCCCCCATGGATCGACGTCTGGCGACCGTCGAGGCCATGCACGCGTTGTGTGACCACCGATAGGTGTGTGATAGCATCGATTAGTCCCGGACCGGCAGCGGGAGCTTGCCTAGGGAGTGGTGGGGCGTCGGGCATTGGGCAGTCGATTCCCCGTAAAAGCCACGGCCACTCGTAAGCAGCTCCGACGGAGCGCGTAGTGCCGCTCCCATCACCCAAATGCACTAACCCACCTATTGGGGCCGATACCAGTAAGGTTCCAATTCTGGTGTACTGGTTGCCGTGTTTTAGGATTTTGAGATGGAATACGGTATTATACCACGACACGACGTTGGGTTGGCATCTGCACCGAGCTTTCTTAGTAAAGTCGTGTGACAACGGCTTGAAACGGCAAGGTGGCATACGGTCGCAGGGGTCTCCGTCTCGTAAAACCTGGCCTGATGGGAATCAGGCAGGAGTGGGATCAGATGCCCTCTCCTGACTTACGCCGGTCAGGAGGCGTCATAGTTGCTCATAAGGGCTATGACGACCTTCACTAGCCATGACCTCACTGCTCCGGCATAGGCCACCACGGGACCAGTTAGGCAACCACTCCACCATGACCAAGAATAGCGGCTGGAAGGGGAACCCTATTAACCAAAATGTATAAGTTACAAAACGACGAGGAAACGAAGGTAGCGGAAGGGGAGGATGGGTTACTAAACCCGTTTGCCAGGCGAGGCATCGCACGGTCTCCACCGAAACTGGCTGATGCCGGTAAAGGCGGCGCATAGCTTGGCACACCTTTTGCGACACCGACAGGGGAGTTCCGAGTTGGGGCAAAGACGGGCACGCCTAAGGCAGCATCAACCGGAACGACAAAGACTGACGGCAAGGTGGATACACCTAAGACCGCCAAAGAACGGGAACAGATCTCTGGGGATATGCTACTCTCAGCGGTAGAAAGCCACATAAATAAGTTCCTGAGCGTAGAGGCTGTGTCTGTACAACTTGATGAAATACTTAAGTTCACGTACGAACGTAGCAACATTTCGAAAGACTTGAAACAATGTCTGTTGTTGCTACGTATAAATATTTGCAGCGTGAAATTCGAGTTTTTGGAAGTCCTTAAGCGGGCTAATGATGCCGAAAACGAGGCACTCGCGCTGGAGGCAAACCTTAAAAAGGGAATGCTGCAACTGTTTCTGAATACACACAAACAGCTGCAGCAGGAAACCGACAAACGGCGAAGCCATGGGTGCAGGTGGATGGACCACCGAGGTGGACACGAAACGGCAAAAGCGGGAACGACGCGAGAAGCGCGGCGACAGCAATAAAAAGCCGCAGGAATCAAACAGGCGGAGCAAGGGCGAAGCGCTCATTTTAAAGACGGATGCGTCTAATTACGCGGAAGTCTTGAGAGGCGAGTCCAAGCTCAAAGACCTCGGTGCGGATGTCAGGTCAATTCGTCGGTCGCGTACCGACGAGATGATCCTTGAACTCCGCAAGGAGGCAAAAGGCAAGGGCTGTGCCTATAAAAAAGCGGCCCAAGAAGTTCTAGGCGAGTAAGTTCAAATCCGAGCCCTCACCCCAGAAGTGACTCTCCAGCTTAAAAAACCTGGATGGTGCGACATAGCACAAGCCTTTGAGAGGAAGTGTGGAGTGGTGGTGACCGCGGAGGCAGTTCGTCTCCGCAGGGGCCCAGCAGGGACTCAGGTTGCTACCATAAAGCTCCCACTAGCGGAGGGTAACAAGGTCCTGAAAAAGGCCACGTTGAAGGTGGGTTGGTCGGTCTGCCCCCTGGGCACCTTCCAACAGCCTGACGTTCGCTTCAGGTGCTTTAAGCGGGGGCATAAGGCCCCATGTGTCCGGCTGCACGGCCGGCTACTAAACCGCAGGCTTGAGGGTGATACAATTAAACCTGAACCACTGCTATGCGGCGCAGCACTTGCTACACCAAGCAGTTGCTGAGTCGTTGTCGGACGTGGCCATCGTCTCGGACCTCCATCGCATCCCAACCGGAAACGGTAACTGGGTATCGGACAAGTCTGGGAAGACGGCCATATGCACGACCGGCAGGTCCCCGGTTCAGGAGATTGTGTCCACCTCCAGCGAGGGGTACGTGATAGCCAAAGTGGATGGAGTATTCTATTGCAGTTGCCATGCTCTGCCAACTTGGTCTACTGAAACGTTCGCACAGATGGTCGATCAAGCAAACGTGGAACTGACGGGCCTATGGCCGTTGGTGGTTGCGGGGGACTTCAACGCTTGGGCTGTCGAGTGAGGAAGTCGCTGTATAAACCAGAGGGGCCAGATTTTGTTGGAAGATTTGGCAAAGCTCAACTTAGACTTGGCTAACGTTGGCACGAAATGCACCACTAATCGGTTCGCTATGAGGTAGGCGTGCGGAAGTAAGCAGCGTGTAGGGCCAATGTTTCATCCTGCTACGGCTGGAAAACATTGCATTTCGATGCAGACGTTTTTGGGCAGGTCATTAGATGGAAGCACGAAGGGGGTGAACCACACCCGGGTGCGGACCATCTAAATTCGATGTTGTCATGGGCGTGCGACGTTACGATGCCTAGGTCTCGTCCGCCTAGAGAGGGTCGGCCACTGACATACTGGTGGAGCGAAACGACAGCAGACCTACGCAGTGCATGCCTTCGTGCAAGGTGGAGGATGCAACGCGCGCGTTTCGACGAGCAAAGAGAGGAACGCCGTGCCGCATTCAGATCCGCTAAGGAAAAGCTCAAGAGCGCAATCAGAGCCAGTAAACGAGCCTGTTTTGAACGACTGTGCGCCAGTGACAATTCAAACCCGTGGGGTGACGCCTAAAGGATCGTTATGACCAAGGCTAGAGGTGCGCTAGCTTCGGCTGAACAATCACCAGTGATGCTAGAAAAGATCATTCAGGGCCTCTTCCCAAGCCACGAGCCAAGTCTCTGGCCTCCGGCTGACGAGTCACCACCAACAGTGAGTGACGGCAGTCGTGCAGAGGCAGACGATGCGGTAAAGGTGACAGAAGATGAATTGATCGAGATCGCAAACTCCCTAAAGATAGGCAAGGCACCGGGACCAGATGGAATCCCGAACTTGGCCATCAAGACGGCAATTAAAGAAGCCCCCGGGTTGTTCAAGGCAGTCATGCAGAAATGCCTTGACGAATGCCTCTTCCCGGACGTGTGGAAGCGCCAGAGGCTGGTGCTGTTGCCGAAGGTCGGGAAACCACCAGGTAACCCATCGGCATACAGACCAATCTTCTTGCAGGACACGGCGGGCAAGGTGCTTGAGAGGGTAATCCTCGATAGACTGGTGAAATTCACAGAAGTTGAGAACGGTTTATCAAGCAACCAGTTCGGTTTTCGAAAAGGTAGGTCCACGGTGGATGCAATTCTCTCCATCACTAGAACGGCTGAGGTTGCAATCCAACGTAAAAGGAGGGGCATTTGTTATTGCGCGATCGTCACGCTCGACGTGAAGAACGTGTTTAACAGCGCCAGCTGGGACTCCATAGCCTTAGCGCTACAGAGCCTCAGAGTGCCGACGGTAATTCTGGGTAACTACTTTCAGAATCGAGTGCTAGTGTACAACACAAACGAGGCACAGTGGGGCAAATTGGTCCGTTGACGCGACAAAACCTTTAAACTCCCAAACCGTTATTTCCACAGTATTCATGTATTCGGCAATGTTGTTCACCATAAAAACATCTTCTTGAAAAATGTATTCAGGCAGCTTTAATTTTTTTTTCTACAGATGGCGCTGACATCTATCTTCTGTATAAATGATGCTAGCCATTTGGTTTATTCGGGAAAGTTGTTTATATCATCAATTGACATAAAGTTGTCGAACATATTACAACTGTAGGACTGCCCGTTAACGAAATAAAATTATTTTCATTATTCAGAAACTCAAAATTTCAGTAATGAATTATAGCTGGGACTTAAGTACATATGTTTCAATTTCTGATATATTAGAACTTTCGAGTCATCATGGAATGAATTATTGGAGGTTTTTAGTTGCCTTTGTATAGTTTTTTGCCAGCCTATGATGTGTCATCATTTTTTAAAAAGAATATCAAATATAATTTTAATGTTATTGTTTGTGACAATATATTTCATATAGGAACATTGTTTAATTGAAGATTAATTGATCATGTTTCCTTTCTAAGAACGGTCATCAAGGCCGCATCACAGATCGTTTATATTTTGCAGGGCACCAATCAACGGGAAACCATCGACGTGCCCCAGTTAGTTAGTAATTAACTAACTGGCCTGAAAAGGCTGCTCTGCTACCTGTAGAGATAAGTGCTAAAAAGCACGACTGGCCCTCTCCCTGAAGTAATGCCTAACGGTGGTCCCGGGGAGACCAAGGGCTTTAGCTGTTCAGCTTAAGGTTGCTCAGCATGGGTAAAAGCAGACACACACACACATACAGAAAATGCTCAGCTTGTCGAACTGAGTCGAGTGATATATGCCATTCGGCCATTTGGAGCACTCTTGATACCTTTAGTTTTGCCAATGATTGCCATACCTTTCTGGGAGAAATGCAAAAAGCTGAGCATTTACTAAACTGACGTGTTTCTGTACAGAAATTTCCAATAGCTTTTAGATTTCTATTGGTTAAACAAGGCAAGAAATTGTTTATTTTCTAACCCTCCAACAAAAGCGTCCTAGAAATATTTGAATAATAAACATATTTATTAGCTTACACTCATGGGCGCAACTAAGGAAAATTTCTAGGGGGGGGCTAGTCACTTAAAAAAGAGAAAAAAGAGTTAGAATATGCTTATTTAATAACGCTTAAAATAGTATCGTAAAAGCAGAAAAAAATCACTTCGGGTTAGAATCTCCGAAGATGTACTGAATATCTTGAACACATCGTCAACGCCAAGCTCTTTCAGCAACAATGATTCGATATTGAGGAGAGCTAGATTTGGTAAACGGCTGGGCAGTGCTTTTTAACAGTTCACCCGTACTAGTTAGAAGAAAATAGACCCCAGTGTGGTTAAAGGCATATTGCCCTATTCCTCCACGTGGTACCAACTGGGATACGAGCAACCAAGGAAAAACCGGTAAACCAGTGGGGTAGTTGTTCTCCTAGAGAGCAGCTTGTCTGCGCGTCTACCTCACAGGCTAGGGGCGGCTCAAACAGCGAATGATCCGGACCGGATGGTTGAACTATGTAATGCGGTGTCTCGCCAGCTACATCCATGGCGGCAGCTCCGTCGCGAGACTAGGTATCGCAGCCCTAGTGAGGCAGCATACTAAAATAAACATATTATGGAGAATCAAGAATTCAAAACGAACCGGAACAATTAGAAGCTCAGTACATGTAACAGTAGATCGCTTAACGACCCGGATGTCGACCGAATTCTGCTGGATCAGCTAGAACCCCGCCACTTCGACATCGTCGCGCTCCAGGAGCTTTGCCAGAAAGGAGAGAAGGTACGGTGGATTTGACGCCGCAAGGCACAGTACCACCAAAGCGGCAGGCAATCAGCGACAGGTTGTGTTTGTTGAGAATTAAGAGCCGGTTCCACAACTACACTATTCCCGATGTGCACTGCCCTCACGAAGGAAGACCTGATGCAGGGAAAGAAGCGTTCTACGCACAGCTGGAGAAACTCCACGATAGCTGCTCGCGTAGAGATATCAAGATCGTCGTTGGGGACATGAACGAAGATAGCCTTATATAAGCCGGTTATCGGCCCGCACAGCCAAAGTCACTTCTTTCCTCGACCAACGTACAGCAAAACAAATTGACCACGTTCTCAACGACGGCCCGTTCTTCTCAGACATTACAAACGTACGCACCAATCACCGTGATGATCGGACATGACCACTTCGATACAAAAAACTACAAAACCCTGATAACCGGTAGTCCTCTATGGAAGCCCTTTTGATATTTTCGAACAGAAGGTGCCTATCGGCGAACAGAAGGTGACTATCTACGGAGGAGCACAAGCGGGCGACGGATAATGGCTACAGCGCATGAACCATGAGTTACAATCGCTGCTTGGAGAGAACCCCATTGCACACCTGGCGAAAGACAATAGGTTGCGGTGAACCGGTCACATCTTAAGAATGCCGGACGACAACTATGTGAAATCACTTCTTTTCAGCAACCCTATCGGCACAAGAAATTAAGGGGCGCAGCGTGCATGATGGCACGACCAGATCGAAAGAGTCTTGCGAGTGATGAGACGTCTGGGGAACTGGTGAAACACAGCCCAAAACCGAGTAAACTGGCGACTTCTTGATACAGCACGAGTTACTACAGCTCTCGCCTGACTGGTAAAGTGAGTAAGAGAGCAAGGGTTGAGAATCGATCCTGGGTGCAGAACTAGTTCTTAGCCAATGAATGACGACATCTCAATTTGTGTTGATTTTGATGCTCTGATAAGTAGTATGGAATGTATATATATTGAATACAATCATTCTCTGGGAAATTCTAGGGGGGGCTAAACACGTTCTAAGGGGGGCTTCAGCGCCCCCTAGCCCCCCCGTAGTTGCGCCCATGCTTACACTACACATTAAAAATAAGCTCTTTGATGAAATATACCAATGGGCAACAAAACACAAAATGTTATCGGTGACCATATTCAAAAAAGAGGTTCAATAAATCTGACAAGAATTAAAATTGCATGTTGTAGTAAAAGATACTTGTTTTGCCAACAAGAAGTTTTCGGATCTACTATTCGCTCGGTAAGTTTAATTCTTTTGTTTAAGTCACGAAAAAATGTATTTAAGTTTCGACTATTACGTTGAAAAATATTACAAACTTTTTTGGCACCTTATCTTAGAGGCACTAGAAGCTATTTGAGACAAAGTATGCGACATGTAACAGTCAGACAGTCAAAATAATAAACAAAAACAAAAAACACGTGTAAATTCGTGGTGGTGATGTTATTTTTAGGCTACACAAATTAAGGTTTTTTCTATTGTAAAACAGTATTTTAATACGATTTTATCTATTGACAAATAACTAAAAAGAACATAGTTGCGCAGTGTTCAGAAACCAAAACCATTTCAATGATTTATCTGAAATTTTTAAGTGTTGGTACATCAGATAAATGTACGTGAAGTTTTGTGACCAACACTATCAAATTTCATATT
This sequence comes from Wyeomyia smithii, assembly GCF_029784165.1. NCBI lineage: Eukaryota > Metazoa > Arthropoda > Insecta > Diptera > Culicidae > Wyeomyia > Wyeomyia smithii. The sequence continues at coordinate 184,252,069 of NC_073695.1, read as the reverse complement.
TATTAGGAAAATGGTGCTAGCACAGACAAATAGACGTGCCACTCGATGACGATTTCATCGATTAGAAAAATAACGATTATTTTGAAATTTTGCCTAGTGGGCAATAATGCCGCTCGTGTCGCTATAAGCAAGCGTGACATTCTTTATCGAAGACAAAAACCGTCAGTGATGCCGCTGGTGTTGATTTAAGCAAGCGCGCACACCCATTAGCAAAGACAAAAGCCATTTTACGAAAATAAGTTAGTAGGCAATAAGCTCACATGGTGGCGCATGAGTGTAACGTTTCGAATAAGGACGAAGATTTTTAAGGATATGCGAGAAATACTTGTCTTTTTTTCAACTTCCACAATTGCGTTCACGATCCACCCTACCTGTTCTGACACCGTCTAGCCAGGCTCGTAAATGCGGTATCGCAAAGTAGGGTAAATGGAGTGTTTGTACAGCGGGCCTAGCAATCTCCTATTAACGTGCATCGAGTCGGGGGAACGAGTGCTGCTAATTCATTTAACTGTTTACCAGATCGAGATTGTTTGCTGCATATCAGTGGAATATGGAAATGGCTCATTACCAAATAGGCCTTGCACATATCGATTGAGGCTGTGAGTGGCAAAAATGTTTATATATATTGATTAGTGACGTGCTAATTGAGCGTTGTTCAAGTGGTTGGAAATAATTTTAATGAAGGACTTGCTGGTAAACATTTTACGCTTTGTATAATTACATTTATGGATGTTTTTTTGCCACAGAAAAAAAAGTAAGTGTAACTACTATAGATAATTCACTAGTCCAAAACCAAGAGAAAAGGGTCAGAACGAGAAAATTCATTTTCTTTTTAATGACCAGTGGAAGTCCTCCGCGAATAATTAAATTAAATGCCGCCATTAAACTCATCCGAGCTGTATGACGTCAACTTCTTCAATCGCGACCAAATTGTTTTGAGGCAGCAATTTAGCTGCTCGATACCGGTGGAGCTGTTCTCGCAATCATAACTTGGAAACGGCCCGACCAAAACTCGTCCCAAAATGAGTAGAACTTTTCATTATTTAGTTAAGTGAACCCACGGGGGCTATGTTTTCTGAAGGCATGTGTCATTCGGCCCGGTTTTGTGATGTACTTCCGGTGGTTTATTTTTTTCGCTCTTTTACTGCACACGGGTTTATGGCACCGGTTAGCCAGCAGGGGAGGCATCACTTGCGTCGCGCGAATGCTAAGGATGATTTTTATCGTTACCACCAGCGGCTGCTGGCTGCGAACGATAATCGGCAACGAGAGCGGGCTTTAGCCAATTTTGGAAGATTACTGTTCGACACAGGATAATGGCGGCGCTGTTGGGAATGTTGAAAATTATGTTATTTCTTACATTAATTCCCAGGTGAGTCCTGCTGTTTGTTTGTTGTTATTGTTCATTGTAGAGTGGATGCTGTGGGTAGAGAAATGTAAGATACTTCACTGTGTGCCATTTTGTGCCCTAGTAGCGTTGCGCTTATTTTCATCATTAATGAATATTACGACTTGGTTTGGTAATCATTAGTCCTCACTCGGTCTTTTTTTAACGTACTCTCAAGTACGTTTGTTTTTTACGCTTTTCGATCCGGATTGCATCCAAGTTGCGGTCTCGAACATACCTGAGGCTGTCAAAAGTTGAAAACAAACTGAAATCAGCTGATCGCAACTGTCTTGAGCATTGCCTTATTCACAGCGTTGCGGATAATTTTGTATGAGAAAAAAAGAGAGCAATATTTTTGCTTTGTTTTCTCGGTTTGCGCAAGCAGTCTGAGTGTTCTGAATGGGGATTTGTGAAGGTGCGAGCAGGTTTTAAAATCTGTTTCTTCGTCTAACGTGACATATTTGCGGCTTATTGTTTATTGCTTTCAGAGGAAAAAAAGCACAGTTGTAGACCTGAGTTTTCTTTCAGGAATTTTACGGAAACCTTTTTAAAAATCAAAAGCACTTATAAAAATCAGAGCACTTGTGAACACAAACAAAATACAGAAAAATACAGATTTTTCTACGGATGCATACAGATTTTTCAAAATAAAATCTGGCAGCTCTGAACATGACTGATAATTTTTTCTGAGTTTCAAAAGTAAAGTATTTACTCTTAGCCGGTAGGTACAGCTAGCTCATCGAGAAATTTGAAATTTGGCATACAAATTATATTTTCGTTGGACATAAAAAACAATTTTCAAAACATAAAGTTTTGAAACGTTTTAGGTAATACAATGAAAGATCCTTTTGTTCCATCATAAGCAATTAAGTGCTAATTGAAAAACCTAAATTAATCCACCTAGCAGTCAGACCCAGCCTTTCTCATTTAAACTTCTTATTTGTAAAAATAGATTTACATGAATGCTTAAATCTAATAAAGGTATATTCACTTTTTGGGTTCTAATATATTGATGTTGTTATTAAAGTATAAAATATGAAATTTAACGTAATGTTAGTGCTGAAGAAATAGCGAAATAAAAGAAATTGCTCTTAATTTCTAACAATTTAATCGTTTAAGCGTTCAGATAGTACGATACCATATTTAAATCATGTTGAGGCCATATTGCTCAAAGCAGGTATATTGTTGAATAGTCTTCATAATTCATAATTCATCAGTTAACCCTTAACTAGCCCGTTCATCTGAAATAAATATTGTTCAAATCGGTTGTGTAGTTTCTAAGATAATGAAGTTTCGTGATTTTCACATTTCGATACATTACAGACGAAGTTACAGTCCGATTACAGCAAAATTCAATAGGGTGTTATGAGGCAGCTAGACCTTTCATTTGATACAAATTCTGTGGAAATCGGGTCAACCATCTCTTAGTGAGTCCAAGTAGTTTTCGGAATATGTTTCTTTTCATAGCTGGATTTCACATTTTTAAAGTAAGTATTAATCCGTTTGCAAAAAAAAATCATTGGGGTCTTATGGGGCAACAAGACCTTCCATATGACACTGATTTTATGAAAATCGGTCCTGCCATCTCTGAGAAACATGAGTGAGATTAAATAGTCTCCAGAACACGTTTCTTTCCATAACCTCTGAACCACAAGTTCAATCTTCATAAAATTCAAAAGTTAAGGGTTTTTTAGGTCGCCCGTTCATTTGAAACCAATTTTGTTCAAATCGGTTGTGTAGTTTCCGAGATATTGATGTTTCGTGATTTTTACATTTTGATACATAACCTCTAGAAATCAGATTACAATAAAATTCAATAGGGTCTCATAGGGCAACTAGACCTTTCATTTGCAATTAATTTCATTGAAATAGGTTTAGCCATCTCTGAGATAATCGAGTGATATTGGGAGAGCGTCACACACACATACACATACACACACATGCAGAAAATGCTCAGCTCGTCGATCTGAGTCGAATGATTTACGACATTCGGCCCTTTTGAGCACGTTTATACCTTTAATTTTTGCAGTAATTGCTATATCTTTCTAGGAGAAAGGTAAAAAGTGATATGATAGATATGACTTTTAATTTCAACTTCAATCCCGAGCAAGGCCGTAAAAATTAAAATAGTACAATATCAAATTTGAATGATATTGAGGCCACATATTTTGATCGTAGCTATAGTTTCAAACAGCCTGCGGGTTACGTTTCTTTCTATAACTTTCAAACCACATGTTTAAACATTATGAAACTCATTTTTTAAGGGTTTAAAAGCCCATTATTTTTAGTTCAACTATGTTCATAGCTTCTGAGATATAAGAGCGTTTTTCACATTCTGACGCAGCACCAAAACTAAAAGTTTGATTACAATGAAATTCAATAGCAACCTAAGCGGCAAATAGATCTTTAATTTGACACCAAGATAGAAAGAATCGGTCAGACCATCTCTGGGAAAAGTGAGTGCGAAAAAAAGGTGCACATACACACGTACACACCCACACACAAACATATACTCTTATACATGCATATATGCAGAAAATGCTCGATTCGTCGAACTGAGTCGAGTAGTATATGACATTCGGCCATTTAGATCCCTTTTCTACCTTTTAATTAGCCAGTGATCGTTAGGAGATAGTCAATATTTTTACTTTCATTTTGTGATTTCACATTTTTATAATCAACGGACAAAGTTACAATCCGATTGCAATGAAATTCAATAGCAACCTATGGGGCAAATAGACCTTTCATTTGACACTAATTTTGTGAAAATCGGTTCAGCCATCTCTGAGAGTGAGTTTAAACAATATCAGGTTAACTTTTCTTTACATAACTTTTGATCCATATGTTCAATCATAACGAAATTTAAAAGTTAAGGGTTTTGGAGACAGCCCAATCATTTGAAACCCGTTTTATTGAAATCGGTTATGTGGTTTTTAAGATATTGATGTTTCGTGATTTTTACATTTTGATACATAACCTCTAAACTAAAAATCCGATTACAATGAAATTCAATACAATACACACATACATACATACATACAGAAAATGCTCAGTTCGTCGAAAGGGGTCGAGTGGCATATGCCATTCGGCCATTGGGACCACTTTTGTACCTTTGGTTTTTCCAGTGATTGCTATACCTTTCTAGGAGAAAGGCAAAAAAGTTAAATTTTCTATTCGATCGGCTTGGGAGATATCATCGACTTAATGGTATCGAGTTTCAAAACGATTAGCCGAAAAATTTGGAAGAATATTCTATTCCACGCTAAGTGCTACATCAATCAGACTCGACCTTCATCAATTTAGATAAAGTTTTGCACCTGTTTTCGGTGTACTCGGCTCGCTTTCAATGGAAGGGAAATTTTTTCAGCAGCATAATTTAGTATACAAGATTTAAAACAAATTAGGTAGTAGAAAACTCGTAAAAGGTGCTTTGGGTAATTCTGTTTCAGAAGAGAGTGGAAAAATATAAAATATGAGTGACCTTCGCAAAAACTATCATCTGATTATCACTTTAGTTTGCTTGACAGTGTTTCGAGTGTATCGTTCAAGTTTCAACTGTTTGCAATTGGCCAACTTTAATTCATTTTTTCATGACTTTATGTGAATCAGACAAAAATGCATATAAAATACACTCTCGCTGGCCTGATTAATTTTTTATGAATATTGCATTAAAATTCATGATTGAGGTCTCATAAATTTTAATACAATATTCATAAAAACCACTGATGATAACGGGTAATAGTACGAAGAATAAATTTTAGGAGTAATTTTATGTTAATGTAATAATATTTAGTTTTAAATATATACGCGAAACTTCGTAACGTAAAGTAGACCTTATTGATATTGTTTCGTTCATTTTTCAAATGTAATCGACTGTGGTTTGGCCAAATAGCACTCACTGCAGGTTTTTCCAGACCGAGGATGCAACTCAAAAACCAGAACCTGATTTCAGACGCCTATTTGAAATCCAGGATGGTGACATTCGGCTTTGGGGCAACCGCCTGGAATGGTTAATTATCATCTAATAGAGTAGTGAGGGCAAAAGTACGCACCTAATTGTTTTTGCAACAGAACTATTGAAAAATAAGTATCATAAAATTCGGTTTTGTTCCCAAGTGGTACATGAACATTTTGTCTTCAAGTGTATTACCAGAGTTTTTCAAATTTTGTTTATAGTATGAGAATTTCACTTTTTTAAAAACATACTCATATGCGAACTTTTACCCAGCATGCGGGGCAAAAGTACGCAGTTTACGAGGCAAAAGTTCGCACTGTATGACCTGTGTATATATCATACTATCCTTACTTGAGGCAATTGTTTTTTGATAGTTTTGCACTAATTCTTATTAGCTGCCTTAGAGCGGTGCCCCGAAACAATTTTCTTATTTCCGGAAATTCGGTTTGCTGGGGATATATTCCGAATCTTAGAAACTTTATGAATATTTAAACATAATCTTGCAATTATTGGTTCAAAGGTCATAAAATTACTTCCACAGGCAGGGGTTTGGGCGTTTTAGTGATGTGCCACGAAAATGGACTTTCCGGAATAGTTTCCACTTGGGTTTCTAGAGGTATTAGAAACAAATTCATATAGATTCCTAAATAGCGATTTCCGGTTTCCGAAAACACAACCATAAATGGTTGAATACCACCCAATATGGGTATTTCCAGAATCGAATTGATGCTCTGAGAACCAAACTCAACTTCAGATGCTATTTTTTAATTAAAGATGGTGACTTCCGGTTTGCGGCAAACAGTAAAATTTGACTAAATATGGGGTGGTATTATGAGTTATTTCGGAATCAAAATGATGCCAAGAGACCTTAAAACGATCCCAGACGCCATCTTGAATTCCAAGATGGTTACCTCCAGTTTCCGGAACACAACCAAATAGGGCCGAATACCAATATGTGTATTTCAGAAATCGGGATGATGCGCAGACAACCAGAAATCAACTTCAAACGCGATTTTCAAATTCAAGATGGTGACTTCTGGTTTCTGGAAAACATCCAAAATTGACAAAATATCATTCATATGAGTACTTTTGAAATCGGAATGATGCGAAGAGACCTGAACACGACTCCAGGCGAATCGGAAGTTACCATCTAGAATTTGAAAATGGCGTCTGAAGTCGATCCGGTCTCAGAGCGTCATTTTAATTCCAGAAATACATATATTGGGGGGTACTCGACTATTTTGGGTTGTTTCCTAGAAACCAGCAGGCGACATTTTGGAATCCAAGGTGGCGTCTGGGGTCATTTAATGGTATCAAAGCATCATCCCGATGCAAAAATACCCATATTACCTGGTATTCGGCCACATTTTGTTGTTTTTCAGAAACCGGAAGTCACCTCTTGGAATCCAAAATGGTGTCTAGGGTCGTTATTCAGTCTCTGGACATCATCTCGATTACGGAAATGCACATATTGGGGGGTATTTGACCATCTTAGGTTGTTTTCTAGAAACCCGCCATCTTGAAATTCAAAGTGGCGTCCGGGGCATTTCCGATCTGTGGGCACCATTCCGGTTGCGAAAATAAATATTAAATGGTCATTGTTTCCATGGCTTCTAGAGCCCCAATCTATCCCGGAAAGACTATGTTGAAAGCATATCAACAAAACCATTAGGCACATTGAGAGTATACAAGCCAAGTGCATCAAATATACGAGATGTTTATATCCTCTCATTAAAAGGAATTCTAAACTTTGTTTAAAAAACAAACTTTTGATTTACAAACAAATTTTTAGACCAGCAATGCTTTATGCAGTACCGATCTGGTCAAGTTGCTGTTCAACAAGGAAGAAAACGCTCCAAAGGATTCAGAATAAAATTCTGAAAATGATTTTGAAGCGTCCTCCTTGGTTTGGCACACTCGAATTACATAGACTTACTGGTGTTGAACCATTAGAAACTATGTCAAATAAAATTATTTACAATTTTCGACAAAAATCGTTGCAATCCTCAATTGCTACGATAAGCTCTCTTTAAAGCCAATAAGTTAGCAATTAAGTTAGTTATAAATTTACTTCCCCTTTTCTGACAAGTAGGTTTAAATCCCTACGAATGATAAGTCCTAATTGCGAGAGCAAACAAATCCTAGCAATTAAAATTACAAATTTCAAACAGTGTTGTGAAGTCACCATTTGTGATTGGACACATATACTCATTATTTACTAATATTTATCATAAATACTTAAGCTACTAACAAATCCCCCTTTTAAAAAAAAAAAAAAACAAAACCATTAGAATGGTTGTAAGATTCTATTAAAAAAATCATAAAACCATAATATTCTTCAGTTTCGGACCATATCCGCGTATCACTAATTATACTTGAATAATTTCTGTACAAAAACAGTCTTGTTGAACACATTTTTTCATTACGGTTAATGGCACTTAGTCCGTACTTTTGCCCCGCGGCTTATGCGTACTTTTACCCAGCAACGAGTTTTCAACTGGTTTGAATTTTATGATAAACACCAAAATATTTTTGGCAAAACAAATTCACTATACAAACCACAATTGTACAAGAGTTTTTTGGGTTCTTTTGTTATCGAGTTTCTGCAGTTTTCAAATAGGTCAATCATAGTTCCCAAAACTAAGAAAATTAGATCAAAACAGCTCAAAACACAACTTTCCTCATAGCTTCGCGCCAATTAAACGGAATCTTATGTGTTTAGATGTGTGATTAACTTATGTTATAATACAGCGAATTCATAAAATGTTGCCAGTTTATTTTGCTCGTAAGTTTCGAAAAGGCCAATGCGTACTTTTACCCCGTGCTTACTTTTGCCCCTTACTATGTATTCTACATATGTGTATTTTTGGAACAGAGATGATGCCCAGAAGCCAGAAATCCAGGATGGCAACTACCGGTTTTAGGGAAATAGTGTCAAATCAAATATTACCCGATAAAGCCAAGGAGCCAAATTTAGACTCCAAGCGCCATTCTACGTCGTCCGTGTGTACTCCACCGTAGATAGTCCGCAGCACCTTCCGTTCGAAAACTCCAAGAGCGTTAAGGACCTCCGTGAGAATCGTTGTTGTCTAGATTTCGTAGAAGACTCCCGGTCTTAACAGGGTTTTGTACAGCGTCAACTTCGTGCGTAGTCGCACCCGACCCGATACGCGAGCTCGTCGACCATCTCAAGCTCATGGCCGTCTACAGAGACTTGAGTTGGGAGACTGATGTTGTTCTCCTTGGAGTCTCTCGCTCGCATGTATTTCTTTTCGACGCAATTATTCGCAGTCCGATTCGTCCGGCTTCGGCTTTCAGTCTGGTGTAAGTTTCCTCCGCCATCGTAAAGGTACGTGTTATGATGTCAAAGTCATCCGCGGAATCCAGAAGCTGAGCCGACCTTGTAAAAATCGTGCCCGTTCTGTCGATGCCCGCCCTCCGGATCACACTCTCAAAGGCGATGTTAAACAGCAAACAGGAAAGTCCATCACCTTGTCTTAACCCTCTGCGCGATTCAAAGGAGCTCGAGAGTATCCCCGGAACACGCCTTGATCATGATCTGCCATAATTGTTTTCGTTCGACTGTATCATAGGCCGCCGTGAAGTCGGTGAAGATGTGATATGTGGGCACGTAGTACTCGCCACATTTCTGTAAGATCTGTCGGATTGAGAAGATCTAGTTTGTGGTGGCAAGGCCGGCTTGGTACTGGTGCACGAACTTCCTGGTTAAAGGTGATAGACGATGGAACAGGATCTGTAAGAGTATTTTGTAGGCGGCATTGATAAGCGAGATACCGCGGTAGTTGCGGCATTCCAGCTTGTCGCCTTTCTTGTAGAGTGGGCAGACGATTCCCTCGATCCGCTCGTCTGGTAATTTTTCTTCCTCTCAAATACTGGAAATAGCCCATTGCATCGATCAGCTTCCCGATCTCATAAAGAACTTGATGAAAATCTGGTACTCGGTCATCTGTTCTGGTGCACCTGTCGACCACCTCGCTGGCATTCGTGAGTGGGTTCCCATCCGCGTCCCACCACTGGCACGGTACAGCTGCTCCAACTCCTCGTGTCCATGACCCTCTTGCTGGCGCTTCTATTTTTGCATCAAACTACATCATAAAATCGTACGAAGAAGCCAAGGCAAGAACAAATTGTTACGAGCAGAAGTACGGGATACAGCAGACCTTCGGGCATATCTTAGATAAATGGTTCTGGTCGTAGTGAGTATTCAGTCGATGATGTGAAAGAGGAGCTCCAAGATTAAACATATGAAGAGTGCCCAAAATATGATACAAATATCGTCTTCAAGAAGTAAGCTCATAGGTTGGATGGGAATATGTCTTTCATTCTGCTATTTATGGACACAGCCTCCTTGCTACTAGTAATGAGAATGACCTGAGGCTGGTGAACTTCGCCGCAGCCAGGTGATCTGCAGCACATACTTTGCACGGAAGTATATCCGGAAACACACATGATAACACCCTAATGGTGAAGCCTGCTTTTAGATCAATAACGACTGTACATCGATGACGTCTGAGAAATGCCGACTGTCAACCAGAATGACAGTCGGGATTTATCGGACGTCATTGATGTATACAGTCCTTACGAGGTACCAACGTCGATTCTGATCACCATTTCGTGATAGAAACGATTCGAACAAAGCAGAGGAGGGGACGGCCTCACAACCGCACTTTTCGAATCCGGGAGTGAGCAGCTGTTGCGTGCAACCCATCAGCTATCTAGGTATAACATTTCTCAATTCTGATTATAAGATTCTATTTTGCATCCCGTTTCATAGCAGTTGCAGGAAGCCTTTGTTGGAGAGTACCAGAGCGGTTTCCAACGAACCAAATGTTTGCCTTTCGTCAAACCCTTGACAAGTACAAAGAAGTAAACATGCAGGTTCATAATCTATTTATAGACTTAGCAACGACGCACGGTTGATGATGATGAAGATGGTCCCACCTCATACCCCTACATCGGTTTGAGCTGGACGATTTATCTATATGAGATATTTTTAAAAACATGCAATGTAACTAGTTGGCAAACAAATAACGGACTGGTTATTAATTTCAGACATAGTAACCCTTCAAATGAATACCAATAATTAAAAAAAAAAATTGACGGATTTCCAATCCAAGGCTCATCCAGAACGTTTCCTACCCGAAAATTATCTGGACTTGATTAGGAACTGAACCTAATGTTTAAGAGCGTGTACTAATCAGAATTGGTTCTAGATAACGATCTAGAACTACGAGAGAGATCCAATGATACTATAGTTCTCGATAACGAGCTCTACAGATCACAGGCAAACTCAAGCCTTTTCAGTTTTCGCTCCAAACCCTATTTTAAATTGTGAAAACAGATGAATTGTTAAAAAGAAAGTAAAATAATTTAGAAAATATCACAAGCCAAAAAGCAATCTGTCAACCCGATATGCTTTTTGTTTCCATTTCAGGGGTTTAAACCTGATGTACTCATATCAAGATTGTCTATGTCAGTCTCCGCGCGCGTGACTCAAACATGTGTAGCCGACTCTTTTTTTTTACTCTACTATTTATTATTATATAACTATATTCAAACAAAAAATCCATCATCATTAATGAACATAATAACTTAATGTACCAAATAAATTTAAAAAAAAATATTTCAATTTTACAATCTTCTTTATAAATTTACAAAAAATCTATGCTGTCTACAAAACAGACTTTATGTGTGAAATACAAAGCCGTTTAAACTCTGCCATTGTTGCTGCACGTTTTACTTGCCTGGGCATCGAATTGAAAAAGTTTATTCCTTTGTACCAGAGAGTTCTGTGATCTTCCAAAAAGAAAATTTGGTGTTCTGGCATCTTTCGCGTTTCTAGTGTTGTACCTGTGCAAATCTCTTCCTCTATCAATCCGGTCACACAAATATCGAGGCAACATATTATTAAAAATTTTATATAGAAACACCATTGTCAAAAAATATACTCTTTGCTTCACAGAAAGCCATCGCAATGCGTCCAGCATAAATCTCGAGGAAGTGTATCTATTACATTTTAATATTAATCGCATAATTCTATTTTGTAAACGTTGCAATCTCAATATTTGCGTATTGTTTGCCAGGAATAAAATGGATGAGCAGAAATCTATATGTGGTGAAATAATTGACTTGTACAACTGAATTTTACTTCTAATAGTCAATTCATCCTTTAACCGGCACAAGACACCGTATTTTCTGGCGACATTATCAATGTGAGACTTAAAAGTTAATCTGTCATCAATGATTACTCCAAGATACTTTATTTCATTTACGCGATCAATCGTCTCACCATCAATTTCAATATTTACGTCTAGTCTGGAGTTGGCTGAAGAAATTATCAAGTGCCTTGTTTTACTAATGTTTAACTTTAGTAGCTTAAATTTTAACCAATTCGCTAGATAATGTAAATCTTGGTTTAGAAGTGCTACAACATCAAGCGGATGCTTCGCTGCAATGAACAGAACAGTGTCATCAGCGAATAAATTAATATCACAGGACCGTAAAACTCGCTTCAAGTCATTAATGTAAATAATGAATAAAATGGGCCCTAGCCCTAGCAATGGAATCCGAATCAAAATCGTTAAAACGAGTCTTCTGAGTTCTAGCACACAAATAGCTTTCAAACCATTTGTATGCTGTCCCTACGATACCAAAGCGCTCCAATGTTTGTAACAATAAGGACCTATAAATTGTTTCAAAAGCGCGTTTTAGATCCAATAACACCGCAAAAATAATTTCTTTAGCCTCGATTTTTTCTTTCCATTTTGCTAACACCAGATTCAAAGCAGACTCACAAGAGTGACCCTCTCGATAACCTGATTGCTCTGGGATTAGCAAGTTATTACTATTCAAATAATTCATCAGCTGGCCTTTTACAACAAGTTCTAATATTTTCTCTAATGTGTGCAACATGTTAATGGGATGGAACTCTTCGGCTTTATTCGTCCCAGTAATCTTGGGGATAGGAACCACAAGAGATTCCTTCCAAACTTCAGGCACGTGCCCCGTTTGTAATGATTCATTAACAAGGTCGTGTCCAATAACATAAAAGCAATCTTGTATTACTTTTGCGTTGACATTGTCGATACCAGCCGATCTTTCCAAAGAAAAACAAATATCTTTCAACCCTGCAAAAGTAATAGGATGAAAACCATCAAAGCTACAGTTATTATTGATCGGCTGTATTATCTCGTCCGGTTCATTGACCAAATCAATGCTTTGATTGATCGATTGAACACTATCAACGAAATAATTGTTGAATTTCTCTGCTATTACTCGCGCTGATTGTTCTCTCAAACCGTCAAATGTTATGGATTGCGGAAAACGATATTTATTTTTCATTAATGTTTTTAATATTTTCCATAACTCTTTGCTGTTATTTTGATGTTGATCGATCTTCCTCTGTATATATTCACAACGGGCCTTTTTCAAGGCGCGTGAATATAAATTACGCGCGACAGTGTACCTATTCCAATCATTGTTATCGTTACTTCGGCAAAATTGTTTGTACTTTTTATCTCTTTTACGTTTTAAACGTAAAAGATCCAAAGAGTACCAGCTGTTCGATTAATCCGAATCAATGTATTTTTCAAAAACTAGACTACTGGTACACTCTTTCAGCGTATTGGTTAGAACAGCTGCTTTATTATTCAAATCACCAGTTATTGGGAGAAAATCCAAGCTTCTCAAAACAAGCTGAGACAATGCCTGCTTTGAATATCTATTCCAGCAATTAATTTTTACCTTTTCATCACGGTTTCGATCATTCTTTATCAAAACACAAATTGCCTCATGGTCTGAAATTTTACAATCGGCCTCTGTAACAGAATGAACGTTGTCAAAATTGGCAAACACGTGATCAATTAATGTACGCGAATGTCTGGAAATTCTCGTAAATTCTGAAACCGTTTGTGTTAAATTGTAAAAGTTAGCTAACTGCTTCAATTGATTCGAATTCGGATCATTTAACCAATCAATATTGAAATCACCAGCAAAGGTTTAGTTGAGCGCAACGAGCTATAGTAAATAATCCCTGAACATGGTCCCCCAACAAAACTCATTAAGCTGATTCGTGCCACTCTTGACGGTTTTTCATCATGCGTTCGGGCTCTTAAACCTGTTGTTCAACCTTTTCTTGGAGGGTGTAGTACGAAAACTGGCGTGTAAAGAAGCGGCAGTAAGATTTCAAAGTCTCGTATGTTTCTTAGCTTTGTGGATGATATTGATATTGTCAGTGTGTTAACCCCACAGCAGACTCACCATTAACACTACTAACTACTACAAAGTACATGCTGGCAGAGAGCGTGAAACTGCGTCAAATCTCGGTACTAAAATTGTGATAGATAAGGGTATCTATGGAGTGGGCGACGAGTTTGTTGACCCAGTTAATTCCGCCCGAAATTTGGGCTCTACAGGACGGCCATGAGTATTGGTCCACAAAATGTTCCGACTGGCAAGCACTTAGTGTCTACGACAGACTACTGTGGCCTGACCACTTGGCACGAATGTCGGAGAAGCATTCAGCAAAGTTAATTATCAGCTAATTTTGGATGTGGAAAAGTACAGTTTCGCAGGCTTGTTATTCTCCTCAATATGTGGAACATTCAGAGAGAAAACTCACCGCTCCCCTTTTTGCCCAGCACGAGCGCTGCGTGCAGCACTTGTTACCCCCACACTTCTCTCTTCTACTTTGTGCTATGTTTCTGCCACTCGCAGATAAAAATACATGCTTACACCACAGCTGAGCGAAACAAGAGTTGTGAATCACTCTAGTGAGAGTACACCGAAGTAGGGGTACTGGGGGTAAGCCCGGCACTGAGGGTAAGACCGCCACCCCTAGGATTTTACTAGAAAACGCTAATTAGCTGTGTTTTGGAGTATGTGAAGTGTTGGTATTTAATATTTTAGACATTTTAAGACTCATCGAAGCCACCGTGAAACGTCAAACGTCAAAATAATTGACAAAACATACGCTACTGCAGCTGATGCGTAAACGGATGTAATTTTTCGTGAGTGGAACTTAAGCTTTTATTCATTTGAAAAGACTAAAATAATTTTTCGTTGCTCTACAATTTATTGCCTGTATTGTTAGCAATCACAGGAATTCGATCTGAGGTAAATGGAAGCGATAAATTTGTAGAAATACTCTTTTTAAAAAAATGTGTGCTGTCGGGGTATGATCGTCACCCAATGAGTGGGGTAAGCCCGACATGGTTTGAGGCTAGTTGGATGTTACTGACACAAATTTCTCATCTATTACCGATGTCTCGCTGATAAATTAATAAATTAATCGACTTAGAACCATGCACTCAATCTCTTCTGTGATTTATGAGTGATTCCAAGGGTTATTGGACGTGCCAAATGTACTGAATCAAGTCACAAAACTGACGGCTTTCCCGGTGGTATTTGAATTATGCTCCGGTGTGGTCAATGTGATCCTGGCTTCAATGAAACTAGTTAATAATATGATTTAAAGTGCCACATGATAGGCTTGCCGAGTATCAAATTCTTTCATTGTTTATACATAATGTTCACTGGAACTTGTTCCGGCAATCTGCCCAGAACCAGCTAACCGACAACAACCAAATTCAACAGTAATATACAGAAATGTAAGATCTCTCATTCGGCGGTTTCCGAATTCAAATTGGTTCAGTTAATTCGAGTTGATTCATGAACAAACTTAGGTGCCGGTGTTACCCCCAAGGGGTGCCGGTTTCACTCGCACTGATTGCTAAACGTCGTTTTTATCTTAGCTTAGCTTAGCTTAGCTTAGCTTTACTGACTGCACATATCAATGGTTGCACTCCGTGATTGATCCGAATCAGTAAAATTGCACAGTGAATCAAATCAATGGGGTTGGGAGTTGCCGACCATTCTCATTGTACAAGTTTTAGTGACTCAATACTTTGAAGGATCAATAACGACGCCAGCCACGTCCTTGCAAACAGGTGGGAAGAGGGAAGGGGTGTTAGTGTAACCCTTGCTATTTGGAGACCGTGTTTACCTCTGCATCTCCACAAAGGTCACAGGAAGGAGGTTTTTGTTAGTAGGGAAGGGCTCGTTGGATCAGGATTCACTTTGATAAGTGATGCGATCATACATGTAACTCCTACCCGTCTCTATTTAGCTATTTTCGGTTTTTTGTATATTCAGCCGACCGACTAGAGGAGCACAATTAGCTTATTTATATTTAGTACTGGTTTAGACCAAGAGACAATTCTGCGCGTGAAGTTGGCTCATTGGGAAGGTGAACGAAGTATCTTTTATGTCAAACATCGGGAATATTCAGGAGCGACGCGCGCGTAAGCCATTCAACATGTTTAAACACTTGTTGATGTCTAATCCCGTATACTCTCAAGAAAGCGAACGCACTTCAGAAGACGCGATTCTTTGATAGGTATACATTGCGTAATTATTAGATCAATCACGATATTTATCAATCGAACTCGATTAGCGACACGCTTATATAAAAGCAACGAGCAGCAATCTTCGGCTGAGTGGTCATACCAAGATTGAGCTTATCCCGCATCTCTATTCTGCGACGGAGAGAATGGTTTGTGTAATTATGTCTCCGTGGCAAGTGATGAAATCGAATGATGATTCGCGCGAGGCTCGCGTGTTACGAATACCAACGGTGTGTATCTTTCTTATCAACCTCGCGATCTTATGCGAATGAAGCGCGCGAAAATAATTACCTATACGAAGCATCGATGTATTAGATTAAACGTATATTACCAAACTCAAATACCTGCAAGGAAGCAAGCGCACTTCAGTAGAGGTATACATCGCGATGCTAAAGTTACTGAACGAACGAAATCTACTCTGAATCGCAACGTGCTGTAATAGAACCAACGAGCGGGAAATCACAACACACCGAAAATCCCGGGCCGAAGACTTGTTTACATCGGGGCATTATGAACGACATCTCTATTCCCTCTTACCGACGCAGACGCGCAGGGACACGGAGTTTCGCGCTGACACCTACTGAGCATAAAAAAACGGCAAAGTTTCATGCATTCAAAGCTCGAGAATTTATAAAAATGCAAATATGCATATCAAACACGACAGTTCCAAGTTGATTTATAAAATGCCAAAACAATTGCAATCAAGAGTTAGTTGCCCTGCCGACCGACAAGAATTCAACGTGATTAAATAAAATTGTTTCAACATTTATTCAAAAGCTCGAAGAATCATAAATGAATAAACAAAGACACTTATTTAATATAAAAACTGGCAAATTTCCATGCAATCATAGCTCAAAAACTGAAAAAAAGAAAATATGCTCATGAAACTAGACAGAGGTCTGAGATTATTACCAAAATGCCAAAGCAATCCCATTCAAAATTTAGTAGTCATGAGCTATTTTCACGCCGACTAACAAGATTTAAACATTATTGAATAAAAAAAATTTCAAGTGTTTCAACATTTGTCCAAAAGCTAGGAAAATCATAAAAATAATATGGTTAACTATGGTTAAATGACCGTAACCGATCAGAACTCTTCATGACAGACGAAGCACTTAGATATTTGTCGCGTGTGAATGATAGATGATCAAACGTTTATGCGTAGCATATGAATACAGTAAAACCTCCGACACGCTGAACCGCATTCGAGTTATTTTTGTTTTTCAACTATATCAAGAAGTTCAATTTACTACCCCATGAAAACTAAAAAATCTGTATTATTTCCAGAAAATCTGGAATCTGTATGCAGATATCTGTATGAAAAATACGCAAGAAATCTGTATAAAAGCAGATAAATCTATATATGTGGCATCACTGGTCACAACTGGAATGATCTGCTATAATTTAGAGCCAAACTGCATCGCCCGAAGGCAAACAACGCCACCAATAGCTGTCAAACACAAGTGCGTGACGTCACCGTGCGATGGTCTATTTGCTGAACACATATTCTCATGTCAGCCTACTGCAAGTTGATGCAACGTAAAAAAAAAATCATGAACACATGAACGCGCCACCCAACACACACAGCAAGTGATCGAGAGAGGAAGAATCAGAAAATCGGCATCTTCGAAGGTGCCTCTGCGGTCATAAGCAGGACCATGCTATCGCTGTCAAATCTTATATATTTGCAGTGTACCCAACATCTCAATGGTCCGCTGACACTAGCGGTACCCGGAAAATGGGCAGTTTACTCTAAAGGGAAGAATTTTCGAGCAACTGCTCCATATGTTGGCCCTATCTATTGATGACAAAATAAAACTAAAAGCGATCAAATTAATCAATTTGATCACGTAATGTGTATGGAACGGTATTAAATAAGTGAACTGTTATTTATACTGTTTATTTTTAATTCACAGGCTGTAGTATAAACACAAAAAATGTGTAAAAACTTTTGTTCTACATACATGTACACATGTACACAAATGCCGCCATATTGCTAACGATGTTCGATACATGATTTCTAGTAGATGTCATCCTCCTGGTCATAAGCAGCACCAAAGGCAGAAAAAAACCAATTCTCTCTCGCTCACATCCCGTTCAAATCGAATGGAAGACAAGCTTTGTGCGTTAACATAGGTAGTCACAATTTCACTCTGATCCCGTTTCAAACCCGACGTGAAATATCACCCGAAACCAATAATTAGCTTCTGTTTCCTGTCTCTCCAGTTGCATTTTGCGAGCCAGCAGCAGGAACAACTAATGCAAGAAAGCTTTGCACTTTGCTGCGCGCAAAGCTCAGCGGAAGATAAAAAAACATACATAATCCCAATCGATGTCAGTGGAGAGGACGTGTTGAACCGCATTCCGTCTTAACGGTTTCCACTCTCTTTTCACTAACACTACCGTTCAATTGGTAAAAATGAAAACGTACACGAACGGCGAACTCTATCTTCTGTGCCAATTTACACTGCATAATCACTCCCATTTTTAATCTTCTAATTTTCACTCCACTTTAACTAAATTGTATCTTACACACGCGACACCCGATATACTTGAAATTTTACAACTTTTCATGACCTCTAGTGCGAAAATACACGTGAATTTTATGAGAAATTTACGGCCGCTCAGAGCCGCTCTTGCAAAAGAGCCGTTTCGCCCACCTTTACTCTCTGGAGAGATATTTCAGATTTTACCGCGGTAATTTTTGCAAGATCCTCAGATAAATAAAATTCGCTAACCTTCAGGTAAGTACGTCTCCTGCGCGTTAGTGATTCTCTGAGGAGAAACGACTAGCCTGCCGTTTTGATTGACAATTGATTTTGGATTCAACTGAGACGAAAATGAAAAAAACAACATGATAAAAAACTGAGGAGATAAAAATTGAAATAATTTCTAAAAATTTAAATCATTTTCATTACCGGATCATATTTTCTAGCATGATTATGGCGTGACTTTGTTGCGTGAATTTTTTTTTTTTTTCATTTATCGTATCTAATATCGAGTATCGAGTGGGTTTAAAATCTGCGTGGTTCCGAAAAGCACGTAGCGTGTGAGTTACACGACGTAACACTACACAGTTTCCATTACACACTAACCTATTTGCATAAGCCATGTAAATGCAAAAATTAGTGCTCATGCAATACGCTGGCAGTACAGCACACAGAATAACTATAATAAATTAAAGTAAAATACCTCGTCGTACGGAAGCCTGCCGGGAAACACTTTCCAAGCATTTTGGCGAAATTACCGGTTGGTTGCATTCTGTCGCAGTTGCACGTGCACGCTTCGGTAAAGATTCAAGCCTCCAGTGAGTACCACACCAGCTAGCGTTACAGTAAAATGTAAACTAAATTACATTTTAATTAATACCTGCCTCCACGGAATTGTGGCGCAACAACGTTCTTCGTTCATTAGCGGTGGCGTGTGCGACATTTGGGCTGCCAAGCAAAGCGGTAGAGTATTAGGTGAGGTTTCCGATTCCTTCTCTATTCCGTTGCTGTTCGGCGGAGAAGTCCTTCGGCAAATAGGATCACAGGCTCGGTTCACTGTTGCCGCCGCTAGGCGTCGGAGAAAACGAGCTCGTCGTTCGTTTAGTAAAGAGGGCCCTGTGGCACCTGCGAGCTGGGAAAATAGTCCGGCACATACACACAAAACGAACATGCGATTGCCAACATTTACAGAGCTAAGAGCTCCTCCATCGGGGTGTGCATTGGTACTTGTCGCACCATATGTTTGCGCTACTAATTCATATATCTGCTTAACCAACCATCGAAAAGTAATTTGATGTCCATTCGCTCGAATGTGAGGTGATCGTGCAGGTTGTACCGGCTGCACTGGGTGGGGGTGGGTGGTGTTCCAAGAAGGGTACAATAGAACCAGAAAATCCGCTTGCAGTAAGGTGATTTCAAATGGGACCGGAGAGAATGTAAAGGCGACGATTTGGAACGAGGAATGTTTTCAGCTTGTAAGTTTTTAAGTGTTAATTACATTATTCTTTCTTCTGGGTACTAATTGGTTCCCTGTGTTTTTAATTTGCAGCGAAGAATGATGGTAACGATTTTGAACAATTAAGGGGAAGGGAGTGAATGAAGTAATGTTTTTCGACGAAATACATTTGTTGAATTTGAAAAAGCTTCATTGCTAACTCATTAAGCATTTGGTAATCGTTTAATTACATTCTAGTTCATTTTTATAAGCCCACGTGATGCACAGACTTCTTTTTGACAATGTAATCAAACAGTTTTTTCATTCATATTGGAGTGTATCAATTATGAAAAAAATGTTCAAAATTATCAAGCAAGCTATCAATACTTCCATTTTTTCAAGTAATCTGCAGTGACGAGAAAAGTTCAATTGGGATAATGCAGCATCCATACAAGCATGAGAAATGCATTTATGCCCAACAACTAGATTTGTTGTGATGGCTTACTTGCTTTAGAGACTTAGATGTTCTTAAAAATATCAAAGTCTGTTTATTGGAAAATGAGAAATCTGTTCTGAAAAATTCCCGAATTAATCGGGTGTTTATTTAAAATAGTCGAGTAGCAAGGAGATTGATCGAATTTAAAAATAGTCTTATGAAAACTGCAAAACCTAAAACTTTTATACTTAGATCCTAGAAATCAATAAATGATTTTGTGAACTAAACGGACTTGAATGTAGAAATTGAAAGAGGTCATTTAGGGATGCATGATTGAATAGCTCGTTCAATGGGAAATTCTCTGCGTCAACTCTCGAAATGCGGAAGTAAATCGAATTCTACAAAAATTAAACCAACATAATTTCTCAAAACCTCCACTGTGGTGTTCGAGTGCGTTATAAAAAGGATCTCCTCTTTCAGTGTACATGAAAATCCACGTACAGCGTTGAGTGCATCTCATAAAATTCTCATCAAAGAGACTGTTTTCCGGTTGAAAATCATACTTTTTTCCATGCACCGAGCGTAAATCAGATTGCAGCAGCATCAATTTGTTTATATCCTCTGCTTTCGCTGTCTAGGTTTATTTCTGTTTCATTTATTCCATGCAGAGTTATCGTACCGAGGGTTCTGTAAAAGCTGCTTTATATCCAGTTTCTATATCGTGTTCATCTATTCATGCGGGATATAAAATTTAGCTCGCAGCCTCTCGAGTTTGAACTGTGCCAGTGACGGAAATGTTGAATGTGCAAAAAAAATCATGATATCACTTATAAATGTGGACACCATAGCGGTAATTTGGTAGTTCCTCTTCGACATAGTAAGATTGAAAAATCATTTTTATTAATGCTGCAAGTTAAAGCGATAAAGTATTGTTTTTTCCCAACGATTTGGCCTGATTTGTATTCGTATAAAATGCTATCTTAAGTACATGGTTCAATCTTTTTTAAGTAAAACCAGTTTTGAATCAAAATTCAATACGGCTCCGATTAACTAAAACCTATTTTGGTATTCATTTAAACCTTCAATAGTAATTTCTTGTACCATTAAGCCATTTTTAATTGGCTATGGAATGGAAACGGCTTTGAGCATTAATAGTTGATGTTCAGCTTACTTCATTATTAAAAGTTTCAACTATTGATAATCTCTTGGCCGGATACGGTGATTGCTGTTCATTGCCATACATTGCAACCACCACACATTAAAATTGGAAGGATTTTTCCTTTATTTGGTTGCACTGCGAACAGCACACATCAGGAGCTTTACCGTGAGTTGGAAACGTCCGCTCATTCAGAATTATATGCTCGTATCGTATTGAATTTTTTTTTCCGATCGCTTCCGGTAGTATCACAAGGGTTCCGTTTTGTTATGAATCGAACATCGGGAAAGCAACGGTACGATTTGCCGCTACACGGAATCTGTTCATCGAAGTTATCAATATAAAATATTGGTGCGTTTGGTAGACTCGCATTGGAATGCTGGGTAGTTTTAATCAATACTGCAATGATGCGAAATTTGAAAGCCACCGTGTCTGTCAATCTTCTAACGTAAAACTTCTGTTGGGCGGATTTCCTATCTGTTCCAGGAATCCGAACCCAACTGATATATCAGGAATCACAGCATTGCTGCAGCAGAACATCGAAATGACCCAGGATGTACTATTTCCTGCTTCAACTGGAAAGCGCCTTCGTATTCTGTTTCAGTATAAAATGAAACAATCTATTTTTATTACGTTCATGCTGTTTGGTTTAATTTTTCATGGAGCCGCTTTTCAACTTCCGGTTTTACTTAGGCCGAAACTCGTCCAGTGAAATATTGTCTGTCTTGGTTCAATCTACGGGCCGTAACAGCTAACAGACAATGCATTTCAATGCAGCACATCCGATTGGTAACTCTAGGCAACGAATGGTGTGCAGCAGCATTGGTGCAGCGACATCTCACCAGTCGACAGCAGTGGGGTACCTACTGCTTTTATGTCCGATTGATAAATAATTCTCCGATCGGTGCAGTTTTCTTTCGTGCTGTTTACCAGAAACAAGGGTTTTTAAGAAGAACTTGCTTGGTTAGTAGCGGAGTCACGTAAACGGTTCTAAGAGAGCATCTACGGAAAAAATAAACGTTATTTAGAAAGAATCCATTTCTTCAACCAGAATAATTGCATTATAAATTTTCGATAGAGTCGTAGTAATGGAATTTGAATAAGTGAATCATGTAACGTTAGATAATAATCAAAAACTTGTTAATGGATAGTTTCTAATAAAGAGTGAGTCGATAATTATTGTGACACTGTATACTGATTGGTAAATCGGGTACTGATTCCGGTAGTGCGATTTGGGAAATTATGCAATTTGTACGTTTTCAATCCAGATTTTTGACTAAGTCCTATGACGAAATGTTCGGATTCTGCTTGAAAGGGATCTCTCCTTTTTAGTGCGTTATTTCCGGTTTTCGTCCAGCCATGTGACCCCGGCGAAACTTTCGATTTGATGACATGAAGGCATATTCGTTGGGTTGCGTATAAATGGGGTCGATGGAGTGGTTGTACAGGAACTTTTTTTTGCCATAGCGTGATTATGCTTTATCTGGCCAGAACACATTCTTTTAATCAGTGTTTCGCCAATTTCTCAAGCGTCTCATAACTCACAAGTCTCTTTCGATCTGATTGAGCTATCGTGCACGCTGCGCCCTTTTATTTCTCGTGCATGTAGGGTTTCTGGAGAGAAGTGATTTCACAGGATTGTCATTCGGCATCCTCACACCATGACCAGCCCTCTGCAGCCTATTGAATTTTGCCTGGAGTGCAATGGGGTTCTCTCCAAGCATCGCGTGCAGTTCATGGTTCATGTGCCTTCGCATTCTCCGTCGTCCGTCTCTGCTCCACCGTAGATAGTCCGCAGCAACTTTAGTTCGGAAACTCTAAGAGCGTTCAAGTCGTCTGCGTGAAGCGTTGTTGTTTCGATTCCGTAGAGGAATACCGGTCTTATTAGGGTTTTGTACTAGCTAGCAAGCTGGTCACTAAACTGCAGTCTTGAGATTGACGCAATTAAACCTGAATCACTGCTACCTGGCACAGTACCTGCTATACCAAGGAGTCACTTAGTGGTTGTCGGACATTGCCATCGTTTCGGACCCCTACCGCATCCCTATTGGTTGCTATGCTCCGCCGCGCTGGTCTACAGAGAAGTTCGCTCAGATGGTCGATAGTGTAATCGCGGAGCTAACAAATCTAACGGTGGTAGCGTGTGACTTCAACGCTTGAGCTGTTGAGTGGGAAAGTCGCTGCTTCAACCAGAGGGTGGTCACTATTAGGGTGGTTCAGTCACAGGCCATACTAATAGCGAACACCAGTCGGTCAGCCATAGCGTAGACACGCGGCGGCAAATGACAGGTAGGGCCAATACTACACCCGCTCGCGGCTGGAAGACATCGCATTTTGATGTCGATGTATAAGTTCTGACCTCGAAGGGGGGATGACCTACCCGAGTGCTGATTAACTTACTGCTACACAGAATACCTGAGTTTTGTCATCCTAGAAATAGAAGGTCTCCCGTGAACAGATGAATCGTGGCGATAGCCGACCTTCGTAGTGCGTGCCTTCGTGCTAGGCGGAGGATACAACGCGCGCGTAGAGATGCGCAATGATGGGAGCGCCAGGGAGCATTGAAATCCGCTAAGGGGCCATCCTTTTTTTTTGTAAGGACCGTGGACATTCCATAACCCCCCCCCCCCAAGCTGTCCACGTGGTATGTGGATGTCCCCTAAGGTACCGCTCAAGAGCGCAACAAAGGTCAGCAAACAGGCCTGTTTTGATAGACTTGCCGACAGAGCCAATTTGAACCCATGGGGTGACGCCTATAAGGTCGTAACGGCCAAGACCAGAGGCTCGTCAACCCTGGCAGAGCAATCATCAGCGATGTTGGAGCGGATCACTGAGAGACTTTTCCTACCCCACGAGCCAAACCCCTCCGGCTGCTGAGTCACCACAAACTAGCGAGTGACGGCTCCGCGTAGAGGTCGAGGAGGACAAATGGGAGCGACAGAGACTGGTATTACTGCCGAAGACTGGGAAACCATCAGGTGACCCATCGGCATATAGATCAATTTGTCTGCTAGACACAGTGCACAAGGTGCTTGAGAGGGTAATCTTCAACAGATTTGTGATATTCACCGGAGTAAAACCAGTCTGTCATACAACCAATTCGGCTTCCGTAGAGGTAGGTCTACGGTAGATGCTGTTTTTTTCGTCACCATGACGGCTGGACTAAGCACTCTAGTGTACCAGATTTTAGAAAGGTACTTTTAGAAGCGTGACACACATGGGGATTAGAAATGCGTTCCGATTACCGCAGAGGTACCGCAAGGCTCCATACTAGGTCCGGTATTGTGGAATGCCATGTATGACGTTGCGCTGAAGCTGAAGCTTCCACCGGGAGCAATGATTGTGAGCTTTGCGGACTACATAACTTTAGAAGTCAACAGCGAGTCAGTCAGTGAGGTCGAGTTGAAAACCGTGCTATCCATATGCGCAATTGAGGATTGGATGCACTCCAGGAAACTGGAGTTAGCGCATCTAAAGACAGAAGTCATCGTACTGGACAACTGTAAATTGTAACAGAAGGCGTCGATTAACGGCGGCGGATGCACTATCGCCCCAAAGCGATCCTTGAAGCTCTTGGGGGTAACGGTCGACGACAAGCTCACATTTGGGAGCCACGTCGACTATGCCTGCACGAAAGCTTCCACGGCTATAGCGGCATTATCGCGCATGATTTCAAATAACTGGGTAGTATTTAGCAGCAGGCGGTAGCTGCTGGCTAGCGTGGCAACGTCCATGCTAGGGTATGGCGGACCCGTGTGGTCAAAAGCGTTGGGTACTTCCAGTTATCGTGGAAAATTGAAAAGCATCTACAGGCTCATGTGCCTGGCTGGCATGATACCCATCAGCATAATTGTCAAAAAGGATGTGGAGTGCGTCGAACAACGTGACACAAGAAGCTCAAATCTGATGGCCAGGTGGCAGCAGGAATGGTCCAATTCTACCAAAGGTAAGCAGACCACCGACTCATCCCGGT
Source organism: Wyeomyia smithii (assembly GCF_029784165.1). NCBI lineage: Eukaryota > Metazoa > Arthropoda > Insecta > Diptera > Culicidae > Wyeomyia > Wyeomyia smithii. The sequence continues at coordinate 184,226,814 of NC_073695.1, read as the reverse complement.
AATAGCCGGATGAACCAAGAGCATCACAGTTAGTACCAGTGTTGTTAGTCTCGCTCGTAAGCAGCATACAACACCTCATGTGAGGATATCGGTGTCGCCGCTTTCATACAGTAGAGAATTCTCCATTCAAGCTGTTTCTCGTTCTTTCCTGCTTTCTTTCTTACTCCCGAGATCATATGCACACACTCCCGTCTACTCTTCTCGTGTGTACTCGTGTATATTTACTCCCCAACTCGCGAGAACGACCAGCAGAAGACAATTGATTCAAGATGCTTTGCGATGGTTGCAGAGGGGAAAAGCTGATAGGGTATCGGACTACTCCAGCAGCGGTTCGCTTCGGCTGGTTTTGCATTAGACTACTGTAAAAAACTTACCGAAGCAGTCCGATACCCTGCACGCTGCCCCACTGTCGGCTGTCGGTGCATGTCGGGATGAAAGCATTTTCGTTTTCGAGCACAGTTTTTCAAGCACTCCCCCTAGTCAAGCAATTTTAGTCGAGTACTCCTACTCACTAGCAGGAACTCGCGTACTCTTTTACGGTAGCTGAGAATGGCTGAGAAGCAATACGAAAGAGTTTGTTCGTGTCGGTTCGTGCTTGCTGCCACTCAGGGGAATGCATGAAGAAGAAAGAGTATCGTTCTCAAGCAGAAAGGAGAAGAAAGGTTTTGCTTCTCACTCGATTTGCAACGCTGGTTAGTACTTGCACAAGTTTGGACACATGGAGTCACTCATGTGCCCACAATGTGCGGGCGTGTAGGAAACTGGAATAGTTGGCATGATTTTCGGCTTGGATGCATTCACGGAGCTCTTTGACAGTGACCCCAAATACACGAACTCGGCTGCTGAAGTTTTTCTGCTGGGAGCCTCTCGCTCACAGCGCTTTATTCGCAGTTTGATTCGTCTGGCTTCAGCTTGCAATCGGCGTAGGTGCCCTTCGTCGTCGCAAAATCACGTGTTATAATGTCAAAGTTATCCTAAGCCTAGAAACTGAACCAACCTTATGAAAATTGTGCACCTCGTGTCGATGCTCACCCTCAGGGTCATGTCTTCAAGGGCAACGTTAAACAGCAAACAGGAAAGTCCTTCTGCGTGATTTAAAGGTGCTCGAGAGCTTGCACGAAACACGCATGTAGCACCTCACCTGTGCCATGGTGGCTTTGATCAATCGTGTCATTTTATCCGGGAATCCGTTGTCGTGCATGATCTGCCGTAGCTGTTCTTGATCTACTGTATCATATGCACTGCAGTCTTAGACTTCTCCAATGGATGCGTCTAGCTTCTCCGCGGGGGGAAGTACTGTTTTGAGCTGTTGCGTTTATTCCTTCGATCTGTAAACTGCGTCAGAGAAAAACACAAACATTCGCTTCCTTGCAAGCTATCTAAAACACACACTCATTGGTTCATGGAAACTCATTTGGACCTGTTTGAAGATACAAAGCTCGTGCCCGTCAACAACATTCGCAAATCCGGCAACTCTGACCACATGGTATTACATATTTCCATTTCAAGTAAACACTAGGGAACGAAACGAAAGTGTTACTAATTAGACATTTGAGGTTGACGGTTGAGATTCTGATTATGTGTGAAGAAGGGGAAAGAAATAAACCTGATCGTTGCATCAATACAAATGCAGGAAGTGAAATCTCGATACACATGTATTGCGGTTCTTGGTTGTATGTTCGCCGGTAGAAACACATACAAGCGTGTAGCCGTCATAAATTTTGTTACTTTTTATTTATTACAAAGCCTTGGTGCTACATTCCGTATCGGAACTCGACCTTCTGTTTATTATACACAGACTTCGCAGCCAACTGTTAAGTGTACAGGACAATTGCGGGACTAGCGCTACGATCCTACTGACACTAACAGTCTCTCCCGAGCCGAGACTCGAGCCTACGACAACTGGCTTGTTAGGCCAGCATCGTACCTCGAGACCAACTGGGAGAGTTATTTTATTTTAGTTATTTTATTTATTACACTTTGTGTATAATGCGGGTCGTAGTAAACAAAAAGTAATAAAAAGTTTCAATAGAGTAACAAAATCTTCCTCGTTTCTGTTGGGTGTACAGTTCCATGTACCGAACATCCAATCGTCGTTCTTATTACGTCACTTAAGTCATTGTTGATTGTTCCGGTTCATGTTTACTTCTCTACAGTTCGTGAAGTTTGATGTCTTTCTAAAGCTGCGGGTGTCTAGTCTCGCGACGGGGCTGCCATATTGGTAATAACTAGCGGGACAACACATTTCATAGTATAGCTTTTGCCCCGGATCAGTTACTCGGAAGGATAATACAAAGCTAGTTACCGATGAAAGTCCCATGGGCTTGGATGTCATCCTGTTGCAGGCGAATGAACAGGGTGAGACCCGAATCATGGCATTTGCCAGCGAAGAGCTCACTTATCGAGAAAAGAATTTTTATCAGACAGAGAGAGAAGCCTTGGCTAAAGTGTGGGCGTTGGTACACGCATCGAACGGTGGGTTTCGCACCTTCAGGCCTATGATTACGAGATGATCTACGAATCTGGCTCGAATAATCAGGCCGATGCACTTTCTCGATTCTATGTAATTCCAACCAAAGATTTTGATCACTTAACCGAAATGCATCTCCATCAAATGGTGCAATTTTGTGTTCCGGACGCTGTTGTACTGAAGAATACTATGGAAGCCACCAAGAAAGATGACACTCTTCAAGAAGTCCTGCTATCTCTGATGATGGATACCTGGACAGAGAATACTAGAGGGTATAAAAAGTTCAACTACACACGGTAGGAGAAGTTGCCATGCGTGGAGATCGCCTGGTGATCCCAGAAACACTTCCAGCCCAGGTGCGCATCAGGGACACCCAGGAATGAGCGTAATGAAAAGATGTTTACGCCAGAAAGTTTGGTGGCCGAAGATAGACTCTCAAGGAGAGAATTATGTTAAATGTTGTAAACTTTGTATCTTAATCTTGTTTTCAAAACCTTTAGAGCCGATGCAAAGAACAAAAATGCCAACCAAAGCTTGGCCAGAGTGTGCAGTAGTTTTCTTGGGACATCTTACTAATGGGCACTACTTGCTAGTTTTAATCAACTATTTGAATCGATTCGTGGAGGTGTTGATAATGAGGCAAACCCTTGCGTAACTTGCAGCACAGATGCTATACGAACCATATTGCCAGTTCGGTTTCCCTGACATCCTTCGATCTGATCACGGACCACAGTTCAAAAGTGACACAATGAAGACTTTCCAGGAACCAGATAATAATTTGGAAGGATGCTGAAGAAAAAACTGCCGAGCATAACTGGAGCACCGGAACTAACGTCGGAAGGCATAACAGATCGAGACTAGAAACTGAAGCTCAAAGCAGCTGATTCGTGTATCAAACGGAGACTGGCGAACGAATGTACGTTGAAGGGAGCCGATGTGGTAGTGGTGAAGAGAACAACGAAGGATCACAAACTGTGCAGTAACTTTAGTCTAGAACCGTTTGAAATTATCAGCCGTTTTGAGTCGGAAGCCAAGATACGCTCGAATGTTTCTCATCTTATGTCGATAGTGTCTGACATACGCGAGGTGAAACTCGATGAAGAATGCCTTAATGATGGTATCTAGGTAGACAACGAAGCGCGATCATGGAATTCGAAAGCCTCCCAGATATTTGGAAGACTTTGTGGAAACAGTGGCATCTTTGATGTGATTTTTTCAATCAGTGAAGACGGCTATGAAACACAGCGATAGAACAGAGCGAATAAGAATAAGAGTAAGATGAAAGTAGTCAGAAGAGTAGGCACGAATGGTAAATTAAGAAGAACGGAATTGCGTTAGCTTAGCTTAGCTTAGCTTGACTGGCACTCCGTGATTGATCCGAATCAGTAAAATTGTATAGTGAATCAACTAAATGGGGTTGGGAGTGACCGACCATTGTCATTGTACAAGTTTTAGTGAAACAACACTTTAAAGGATCAATAACGACGCCGGTCACGTCCTTGCAATCAGGTGGGAAGAGGTAAGGGATGTTAGTGTGACCCTTGCTATTTGGAGACCGTGTTTACCTCTGCATCTCCACAAAGGTCACCGGAAGGAGGTTTTTGTTAGTAGGGGAGGGCTCGTTGGATCAGGATTCACTTTGATAAGTGATGCGATCATACATATAACTCCTACCCGTCTCTATTTAGCTATTTTCGGTTTGTTCTATAGTCTGCCGGCTGACTAGAGAAACACAACTAGCTTATTTATATCTGGTACCGGTTTAGACCAAGAGACATTATCAATGCCTTTGGGGCCGCGCACAGGTGTGCATGGTTTATTTCAATGGAGCACAAAATTGACCGATTTTTACAATATAATGTTATTGGAGCCACGCATATACGACTACACGATGTGAATCGGATTTAAATCAATAAACCATAAGAAGGCCAATCCCGAGTATCAGAAACGCAGAAACGCACTCTTTCAAAGGTATACTTTGCGTAGCCATTAGATTATTCAAGATATTCATAAACTAAACGAAATTTTCTCCGATTGGCGACACGCTTATATCAAAGCAATTGTTGAACAATCTCCGGCTTAACGGACAGCCCGAGACCAAATTTATTTCTGAATCTCTATTACTGCAGCGGAAAAAAAGGTTTGTGTTATTATGTCTTCACGATATTTGACGGAATCGAACACCGCTGCGCGCGGTGCTCGCTTATTACGAGAATATCTTTCTTGTCAAACACCGCGATCCTATGTGAATGACGCGCGCGAAAATCATATACAACCCGAAGCATCTAAGTATTCATATAAGTGACTAATAATTTTGAATAGCTTCAAGAACGCAAGCGCACTTCGGCAGGGGCGGTCCTTTATAAGATTTACATCGCGTAGCTATTCAATTAATCTCGATATTTATCGACCAGACGAAACTTGAGCCAGTTTGCAACGTGATTAGATAAAACCGACGAACGGGCAGTCTCCGACTAAACGGTCAACGTGAGACATGAATAAATATCTTAAGACACATCGGGAAGTCATCACTCTCTGGAAACCCTTAGATGTGCTAAACTAACCCGAACCGAAGACGCTTTTACACCGGACCGTTATGCACGGTAGCACTATTCCCTTCTACCGACGCAGACGCGCAGGGACACGGTGTTTCGCACCGGTTCTTTCTTATAATAAATAAACTAAGATATCTACTGAGTATAGAAAGTGGCAAAGTTTCATGCCTCCAAAGCCTAAAAACTAGGAAAAATGCAAATATGCATATCAAACAAAACAAAGTGCTAAGTTTATTAACAAAATGCGAAAACAATCCCAATCAAAATTTAGTTGTCGTGGACTATCGTCAGCCCGACCAAAACGGTTACTGTATAATTAAATATAAATTTTTTGTGTGTATTACAATTGTCCAGAAGCTAGGAAAGTCATTAAATAAAAATATAGAACTAAGTGAAATGTCTGTAACTGAACAGTTAGTGCATGGTAGGCGATAGGATCAAATACTTGTCGAGCGCGATATTAAATTTCCAAACTCTTTTTAAACTATATTGTAAAACTGCCTATTTTGTCTTGTAAGAGTGTCATGCATTATAGCTCATTTTTCAAAAGCCAAATTAATCATGAAACGAGCCCAACAAAAGTCATCAGATTGAATTTAGGATCGTAGTCTTTTTATTAATCAATCTGCATAGCTGGCAACCCCGGGTCACTGGTCTACACCAAATAAAAACAAAAAAAATTTTTTTGTTACTACGTTTCTAGACCACCCCCCCCCCGGTGGTACTGAGAGGAGGGATTATTCATGTACTAGCTTCTCTGCTGACACGAATAAACCACGTACCAGAGACTCGGAAACAAGCACCGGAAACCACTCGAACAACGCCAACACACATACTATCGAACATATACTTAGCTTATTAACAAAAATATGCATTAAGGAACTTCCATGATCTCAATAATCCGACAAAGAATTTATCCTGCTTTGTCTGTGTCCAGTGAGCACTGTTCTCTTCTGACATTATCCCGTTTCTTCTTACGCAGGTCAAACTCCAACGAAGCCATGTTTTTTTCTCCACAAAACGCACATTCGAGAATAATCAGGGCCAATAAACGTATTTAAAACCAATTTTTCATGTTTAATTCACTGTTTTCACACGCAATAATTCACAAAACTTAGCGATTAGAAACGTGTTGCACGCTACTCCCAGGAATCATCACTGACCAGAGAAACAAAAATGACCACACCAAACTTTGTTTCTCTATTTTGAGATCTTGTTTGATCACAACTCCGGGCAGGAACAAACTAAACAATCCACCAATGAAAATGGAATTTATACCACTTTTTTATTAACAATTTTAATATCCAAACTCTAAGAAGAACGGATTTGCGTTAAAACTTAAACTAGATTTATTGTTGAACCAAAGTACTGGATATCCGAGTCGTCATATCTATTTGGCTTTCACAGGTATCACGTGGATGTAGGGATAGAAGTTTCTGGGCATTATGCTCTGCACCACACTATGGTCTATTTAATGCAATGGGATGTACTGCTGGTACGCACGGTCCAGCCAGGTTTACCAACCCTTTTAAAAGAAAGTCCGTTTTTGTTCATTATTTTGACCGGTCTTCCTGTGCGAATTGTTGTTGAGGTTTACAGGAAATTATCAAATAGGTTCTTTTATAACGATGTTTTAAAATACTCCAGGTGGTAATAATTGAAAATTATAAAAATTTCATGGATATTCCCATCAATACACAACTTTTTATTGTGAATCACATTTTGTGATACACGTATTTACGAAAAGGGAACACTTCTTTTGTAAGACACTGCTGGCGAGTGCTTGGGTAACTCAAATAAAGAACAACATTCAACTAAAGTGCGACTGTTCCGTATTGCTGGGTTGGCAAATATTTGCGCTTTCACATTTAAGCTGCTTCTTTCGGCGTTAACCTAATTGCCGAATGCAGGTTTGTCAGGACATTCGTAAAGCACTGCACTGCGCAAATCAGCACCGCTCGTATCCTGCCGGTAGCTGTGACTGTGATGCACACTAGGAGAAATGTTTTATACCTTCTCGGGCGGGGTTGCATCGGCTGTTGGCTTTCTTGCTTGCTGAATTCATTTGTAATTATTTAAATGAGATATGAGAAAATAAAATTAACAAGCTAACCAGAGTGGCAGGCAACCATCGTCTGATGCTGAGCGTGTCTGATGGTTACGTAATTAGGATGGAGCCCGGAACCCGTGGTGCAGCTTTGTTCGCAGCGTCACTCCTCTGGATCCGCTGTAAAATTGTGGCCATGGTGGAACGATCTACTGCCCGGTCTCTGGATGAGCTGGTACCAGCAGCTTGCTGCTGGTTCTGACTGATGGGGTAATAACGAAAAATATGTAACTAGAATTACAAGCGCACTCCGCATTTTCCATAGCAATAAGCGAGTGAGACTCGGGGGAAATTATTCGTGCCGGGTGCTTATCTGTTTATTTTTTATCACAAAGAAAGTTGATTTTACGCTTTGAATGTCGAGTACCATTGATTCACTGTGATGGGGGTAAACTGGCTTTTAGTTTCGCTGTGAAATTGAAAGCGTTTAAAATATCAAAAGAAAATATTTCTCAAAACTCACTGTTTGGGTGGGGAGTCGATTTCGAATTTCGACGCACTTTAAACGTTTGCTTTCATTTCAAGTGTTGTTGCTCTCGAACTTCGGGAATGTCACCGAGAAGTCTTTAAACTCTCCTGGAATCTATTTTCTTTTTCATCAAGTTAAGCTTTTTATAGTGCTGCAAAGCAACCACTATTTCAGCCAGGCATTCTTCGCAAGCATATAAAATTCTCCCTCCTTCGTTTTGATTACCTGGTGTGCGTACATCGTAAAACCGTTTTACCGGCAGCTGCAATACCAGCTTAGGAGATGGTTCTCCATTATCGAAAATGAACGTACTGAGATATACCATTTGGCCCCCTTCGGTTTTATGCGTCTTCGAATCGGTGCTTGCTCTCTAAGTGGGCCTGACTAACCGTTCCTAGGCAGCAGCTTAGTCTAGGTTGTTGGTTCAGTCTTAGAAGCAGTTAAATTCCGTCGAATGCGATCCAGGTTTGTGGGTAGGAAGTATCTATTAGAGAAAATAAATCCGATTTTGTTTACGGTATCATCGCGAATGAAAGCAAAGTTGATTGAAGCCATCTTTTTGACCGGTACTCCCGCTTTTATGAGGAATCCTTGCTACAGCCCAGTAAATGGTTACCAAAATTCAGAGCCTGGGCAAAACAAGTTCTTCGGCCACCAACCCTCATCTTGGGCAAGGGCATGTCGTCGTCGTCGTCGTCGTTGTCGTCTGCGGCACTGTCTAGCTACCGGTCGGAAAATGGACCGTAAAACTGCACATTGAGAAGGTGATATTTTCGTATGCGATTGCCCTGAGAAGGACCCAGGTGACTCGAGCTGGCTGTCGAGAGGTCATCTTGGAAGTAATCTGCCGAAAAAAAAAACGAAGTGCTGTATATACGGACGAATGCCGGCCGCAGCTCTATGGGGAAATTTGCCAGACAAGGCAACGGTGTGCGGTAACGAATCGTGAGGATATTACTTTGCCATAATGTTGAATAATCCATGTGGTGCCACGGACGACAGTCGGATGGATGGCCGTTGAATGGTTTTGGCCGGAACGACCGGGAGGCCAGGAGGGTCTTCTCGAGAGCTCGGCTCGAATCATGCACTGGCAAGTCTAGGAAATTTATGTTTATCTTGAGAGTATTTATAGTTCTGTTTCAGGTGAATGCGTTTCACTCTCTTCCGAGTGGCGATGTTCCTTCACGTCGGCAGTTAAGTGTTTGAATAGCACCATATATTTTGAGTTAGATTTGTTTTAAGATCGTAGTACCTATATGACATTCAGTTCTGGCGAAATGCTGGCGGATAGGAAGAAAATTTTCTTGAATTTAGAGAGAAATAAATTCAGGAGACTTTGCGACACAGGTGGGTGTATTCCTTTCCCAGCAGGTATTAGGTTAATTAGAATGAAAGGGTTAATGGTATGGAGTGCAATTTTATGAAGATAGTGCAGTAGAGTAGCAGAATAATGGGAGCTCTAGTCAACCATTTTATGACTCGGCATTACATGCTCACCGGATTATTGCACTATTTTACCTCGACATGGAATGCTTTTCTTTTTGGGTTAGAGCTGGCAATTTTCACAAATTTTGCGATGTTAGCTAGTATTCGCACACACTTAGTTAACAAACAAGTATTAATCAAGGCCCTGAAGTAACACTATTTGCGTCGATATGATTTTTTACATTTGCTGTGTCAAACGGTTTATCAAGTTGGAGATAAATACATGTACAGCTTCACTATTTGATGATAAATACATGTACAGACTTCAAATATCACAACAAAACTTTAATTTGTAGAGTACCTTCATCAACATTATAACTCATGGTGTCTCTGGTGGATGAACTTATTCGAAAAAATAGTATCACTTCAATACTTGAGGTGCACTCATTAATATGCCACCAAAATTTAAATTTTCTATCGCCGGGTCTGGAACAGGCATTTTTTGTAACTGAAAAACTAGTGAAACGGGAATTAGTAATATGTTTCAGTACTACGGAGAGTTATCAAGGTTCTCCGCCCGTACTAAAACAATAAAGATTAGATTTTTTTTTGTTTCAGGGTGTATTTTTTTCCTGGAAGGACGAAATGACTTTCTACAACTTTGCCGAAAACATTATACTAAGCAGACAAATATTTAAGGCTTAAATTTTTTTCAATTTTAACACGTTTGTTTTTCATATCTCCATGGTTAGACAACCATCGATGTTTAGCTTACCTTTTGAGTTTGCATTGAAAAAACCTAAATTAATCCACCTAGCGGTCAGACTCAGCCTTTCTCATTCAAACTTATTATTTGTAAAAATAGATTTACATGAATGCTTAAATCCAAAAAGGTGTATTCACTCTTTGGGTTTTAAAATATTGATGTTGTAATTAAGTAAAAAATATGAAATTTGACGTAATGTTAGTGCTTCAGAAATAGCGAAATATAAGAAATGACTCTTAATTTCGAACAATTTAATCACGAGCGATACCGGGAACGTTCAAATAGTACGATACCACATTTAAATCATGTTGAGGCCATATATATTGATCAAAGCAGTTGAGGGTTTTTAGGTAGACCGTTCATTTGAAACCAATTTTGTTCAAATCGGTTGTGTAGTTTCTGAGATATTGATGTTTCGTGATTTTTACATTTTGATAATTAACCTCTAAACTAGAAATCAGATTACAATAAAATTCAATAGGGTCTTATAGGGCAACTAGACCTTTCATTTGCAATTGATTTCATTGAAATCGATTCAGCCATCTCTGAGAAAATCGAGTGAGATTGGGAGAGCGTTACACACACCCATGCAGAAAATGCTCAGCTCGTCGAATTGAGTCTACTGGTATACGACATTCGGCCCTTTTGAGCACTTTTATACCTTTAGTTTTTGCAGTGATTGCTATACCTTTCTAGGAGAAAGGCAAAAAGTGAAATGATAGAGATGACTTTTAATTTCAACTTCAATCCCGAGCAAGGCCGCAAACATTGAAATAATACAATATTAAGTTTAAATGATGTTGAGGCCACATATTTTGATCGTAGCTATAGTTTTAAACAGTCTGCGGGTTACGTTTCTTTCTATAACTTTCAAACCACATGTTTAAACATTATGAAATTCATTGTTTAAGGGTTTGAAAGCCCATTTATTTGAATTCAACTATTTTCATAGCTTCTGAGATATAAGAGCGTTTTTCACATTCTGACGCAGCGCCAAAACTAAAAGTTTGATTACAATAAAATTCAATAGCAACCTAAGCGGCAAATAGACCTTTTATTTGACACCAAGATAGAAAGAATCGGTCAGACCATCTCTGAGAAAAGTGAGTGCGAAAGAAAGATGCAAAGAGAAAGATGCAATGAAATTCAACAGCAACCTATGGGGCAACTAGACCTTTCATTCGACACTAATATCGTGAAAATCGGTTCAGCCATCACTGAGAAAAATGAGTGAGTTTAAACAACCTCAGGATAACTTTTCTTTACATAACTTTTAAACCATATGTTCAATCATAACGAAATTCAAAAGTTCAGGGTTCTGTGGATAGCCCAATCATTTGAAACCAGTTTTATTGAAATCGGTTGTGTGTTTTTTGAGATATTGATGTTCCGTGATTTTCACATTTTGATACATAACCTCTTAACTAAAAATCCGATTACAATAAAATTCAATAGCAACCTATGGCGCAACTAGACCTTTCATTTGCAATTAATTTTATGAAAATCGGTCCAGCCATCTCTGAGAAAAGTGAGTGAGAAAAAAAAGTTGCACATACACACACACACACACATACACACATACACACATACATACATACATACACAAAATGCTCAATTCGTCGAAAGAAGTCGAGTGGTATATGACATTCGGTCATTGGGACCACTTTAAAACCTTCGGTTTTTCCAGTGATGGCTATACCTTTCTAGGAGAAAGGCAAAATGTTTTTTTTTGACGTTGACTAACGTCTATATCGAAGTTAGGCCCCTGAATTTGAAAATCTAGTAATTCAACCAGGGAAAACCAGAGAAAAGTGGTCAGGTTTTGAGCGCTTATTTTGCAGTCATCTATAATCAGGTTTTCGATGTTTTGGCATCAATCGATCAGAAATTCTTTTACGGTTAAATTTATGTAACAAAAACAAACTATTGTTTGAGATACACTATTGAAAAATTGGTAATTAATATCGATTGTCTAAATCATACCGCGCAGCCAATCACTACCTCTCTTCCCAAGCACAGTCGACACTAACGGATACAATCGATCTGACTTTGTTGTTATTGTTGTTGTCACTTTCTGTTTCCGATGTTTATGCTGCTGCTAGCGGAATAAACCTTGCAAATATGCATCTTTTTGTTGGTGTTAATTTTACGACAGCGGCCGGCGCCCCATCATTTTAATTCCAGAACCGCACTAGTGACATGCGGACGCTAGGTGATAGCAGCTGAAAGGAGGAAAGACAAAAGAGTACCGGTCATCTCGTGCCGGTTTCACCCGTAATGCTGGTGGCTTTTAGTAGTAAATGGCTACTGCAAAACACTAAAATGGCTGGAATTCTGGACGGAAACCAGTAAACGAGAATAATCGGCAACTTGTACCTTTTGGTGCCTCGAAATTTCATTACAGAAGTTTTGTAAAAGAAGCGTTGCAATTCCCTCTACTATTTGCTTCAATGGAATATTTTTTTTATAAGAATACGGTAGTCAACGTCATGCGGTCGTGTCTTGAATACCACCCTCCTACTTTTTTCATTAAGCTTTTGAAAATCTATTAACTTCAATTATTATTTTAAACAAATGTATTGGGAATTTTTCTGCGTACATTGTACATTTTTTCAGAAAAGAAAATTAGAGACATCTAATTGATTAATCAAACCGTTTCAGTTCTAAAAATATTTGTAATGGCACCATGGAATGGGGTGAAATTGATGAATTTTTATAACAATTTCCAATTAACTAGCTTCATGTACATTTTTCCCGAAATAGTATAATTTTAAAACAAGTACACTAAAGTCGCTTTTTACGCGGGGGATACATGCCGCGTAAAAAAATACCGCGTAAAAAAACCGCGTAAATTCCGGAATCCGCGTAAAAAACCGCATAAATTTCGGAATCCGCGTATAAAAAAACCGCGTAAACTCCGGAATCCGCGTTAAAAAAACCCGCGTAAAAAGCGACCTTAGTGTACTGGTATGAGCTCCAGTAAACCTCTATGGCTATTGGTGAAATTTCTATCGTCTACTTCATGAAATAAATTCGATAATTTTATATTAAGGTACTATGAGGTAAATTGGGGTGAAATTGATCACCATTGAAATCCATACATTCTTTTAGCAATGTTTATTTTTTTCGATATGTTCGAGATAAACGATGATTTCTGTACTGAAAAATATCATTTACAGCTAGTTTGGAAACGAAAATAACGATATTTCAGGTCAAAATTTGTTAATTTTGGTTCACGAGCTGCTTGTTGCTAAATTTGCTCTTATTTGATAGTCGTTAGACCGATTTCAATTCGGTTTGTTGCAAAAGCTCAAAAACTAGCTCTGAAATTAAAATCTTTGTGGTTTTCTGCAATTATCAGTATTTCTTTAATGGTATAGAAGGATCATTGTTGAAAATTACATTTTTTGAACTTTTATCGAACTTTACTCATTTCTCCAAATTAAACATAATTAACCATCACCTGAAATTACCTCAAGTAAATTTAATACTTTATTTGTTATTTAAAAACTTGTTTGATTAAATTTGATTGAGTTTCGACTGAGTTAGAAGATTTTTTTCGAAAATATGAAAAATTGCACAGGGCATGCAAGGGTTCACTTTGACAGGTATGTGAATCATGCAAAAGTGGCGTTTAAGGACACGTTAACATTGCCTAGTGTTGTAAGAGTGATATCTTTTGATTAGTACTTTTTGTCACGAATTTTCAGGTGATCAATTTCATTGATCTGCCCCATTCCACGGTACCCTTGTTAGTTAAACTTTTTTCACAAATTATTCGCGATTAAAAAAATACCAATAGCAAGTCATATTGGCCCATAGAAACATTCATGCAAAGTTTCCGCCAGATCAAAAATGGTCGATTTAAGTTGTTGCCGATTTGAGTATTTTTCTGAAATTGCATTGGAATTGCGCTATTTATTTATTGAAAACTGAGTTTTTACGCTCATAATCATCGAGTGAAATAAAACCTAAACTCAAAATTGAACGGCAAAAGCCACCACTCAGTTTCACTTCAAACTTTTTTTGAGAATTGTGTTACAGTCTCATCACCCTCGGATGTGACAAAAACAGTGTGAAATCGAACGTTCTACAAAATTCGGGCTCATGGTAAATTCTGAGTACGCAAACGTCCACGCTTGTCCGTGGTAGGGAGGAGAAGATATTGATAATGTCCACGTGAACATGATATTTTTTCGAAGCAAAAACATAGAAATCTGCCAAAAAACATATTGGCCTCTAACAAAAACTCTACAGCGGTTCTGGTGTAAGAGTCGTTGTTAGCTATATTTAGTCATAGTCAGATCTTCGTTTTTTGGAAAGGTTCTTTAGAAATTATTAATTCGAACCGAACTTAAGATCTGGATTTCAGGAGGGTTCCTAAGCATTTTAAGTTAGTTCGAAATACCTAGTTTTTAGGACGAATTTTTATTCTCTTTCATTTCTACTTTACTTGAGAAATAATTTTCAGCCCATTCCGGGTTTGGGGGGTTGTGGTCCTGTTTAATTTCAATTTTTTCTGTCTAACTGAAGCGTCATAAACATTTTTTTCATAGTTGCCTTTCTCTTGCCTCTAGAGACGTTTTCCAAGCATTTCAAGCTGAATTCAGAATTTCTCTCTCTTATTTAAAAGAAATGTTTTCAGATGATTCATTTGCAAGAATTCTGACGCATTTATATTAAACTTGATACAGTTTTTTTTGAGTTTGGTATATTTTTTGGTTTAAACTGGCTTTTTAAGTTATTAGATACTAATTTTAATAAAACGAATTTAATAAAGGGGATCGTACGCGGCTGTATTCACATGTAAGGGGCGGCGTACAACAGCGTTTGACTCGGAGCAGGCGGTTGAATTACAGTTATATCTAAGGCGGCGGCCTGTCGCGAGGCTAAATATCGTAACCCTAGTGAGGCAGCATACCGAATATAAATTGGAATCTCGGTACTTTGAATGTAAGGACTCTTCTCGAGTCGGTACGTGCAGGTATCCTGGCTAGAGAGAAGCAGAAGGTAAATGTGGAGGTTGCTGCCATACAGGAGGTGAGGTGGCCGAAAACGGGAGAACTCGGATTCCGGGCAGTATTGCGGACACTTCATTTAAGTACCACCAGTCTACTACAGTGGCGGCGTGAAAGCAGAAAGAGGAGTCGTCTTCGTGCTCATAGGGAAACAGATGAAGCGTGTCATTTGATGGAGGCCGATCAGTGACCGTATATACGTGTTGAGAATAAAGAGCTAATTTTTCAACTACAGCCTGATAATGTGTACGTACCGACCAACGAATAACCCGATGAAGAGAAGGGGGAGTTCTATGAGCTCCTGGAGAAAAGTATAATGAGTGCCCAGGACACGACAGATCGTCATCGGTGATGCAAATGCGAAGGTCGGGTAGGAGACCGTCTTCCGCCCCGTGATTGGTAGAGAAAGCCTCTACTCTACTACGAACGACAACGGCCTGAGGCTTGTCAATTTCGCTGCAGCCAGAGGTATGGCTATCTGTAGCGCTCATTTTGCACGCCGGAATATACGTAAGCTCACCTGGAGGCACCCAAATGGAGAGGCTTGCTCTCAGATCGACCATGTTCTTATTGATGGTCGGCACTTTTCTGACGTTACAGACGTGAGGTCGTTTAGAGGACAAAACGTTGACTCGGATCATTATCTCGCGGTATTCAAAATTCGCGCCCGGTTGCCCAACGTGTTAAAACCCAGGACAACAAGGAGCATACAGTTGAACATCCAGCGGCTATCAACTGGAGAAGTGGCTACAGAGTACCTGCGGAAGGTTTATGAGTTGATCGAGGATCAAGTTGGAGGTAGTCTGAATTAACAGAGGAGGCATATCCACAGTGCAATCAGCTCCACAGCGGGAGAAGTGTTGAATACATCTGCGACCGCCGCGTCCGATGAGTGGTTTGTAGCTGAGTGCCAGCGAGCGACGGATGAAAAGAATTGCACCTGAGTTCACATGTTAGCCGCGGCTGTGACTCATCAGAGCGTAGGAAGGTACCGGAAATCTGGAGCTGCTGAAAAAAGACTCCATCGCTAGAAGAAACAACGGGACCATTTCACGGCATTCCAGCCGAACTCTTCTAAGTCGGGAGCGAACAGCTGTATCGTGCTTTACACCGGATCATGCTGAGAGTGTGGTCCGATGAAGAATTACTCTCGGACTGGTTGGAGGATCTCATATGTCAGATCTACAAGAAAGGCCACCGCCTGGGCTGTAGTAATTATCGGAGCTTAACCCTTCTCTACACCATTTACAAAATTCTCTGCCGTATTCTATTCCATAGACTGAGGCCATTGTCGTAGACCTTTGTTGGTGATTACCAATGTGGTTTCGAGAGGAACGCTCCACTACGGACCAAACGTTCACCCTGCGGCATATCATCGATAAAATTCGAGAATTCAACTTGCAGACTTACCACCTGTTCATAGACTTTAGGGCAGCGTACGATACAGTTAAGAGAAATGAGTTATAGCGAATTATGCTCGAACATGGTTTCCCAACAAAACTAATTAGGCTACCCTTGAAGGCTCTTCATCATGCGTCAAACTTATTGTTCAATAACGCATTGGAGGGTGCTACACGGAGGGCTCGGCTGGCGTGCAAAGAAGCGGCACCATCATTACGAAGTCTCACATTGTAACATGGTCACATTTTGACTTATATAGATATTGTACAAATGCATGATTAGGGTTATTTCAATGTTAGGAATTATTATTATAGTATGATTGTTATCCGTATTGTTCATCAAAATCTTCGTTGTATTCTGGTTCACTATTGTGGTGATAATTATTACACCAACTTCAAATCGAATATCTAGATAAGAATGGCACAAGACGCAAGTATGCAAATATCTCAGACACGCACCTTTTCGAGCGAACGTACAAAGCTTATGCGGCTCTCTGCTGCGGTTCGCATAGCTTCTATGAAAGTCCCTGCTGCGTGAACACTTAACCAGAGGATACTCGGTTAATCTTTATTCCGTCTTTCCACGGTATTCTCTCCGTCGGGCAAGATCTCTCTTAGTAGGGGAATTCTTAGTAGTCGGCAGAATCTGAGATGGCTTAATTTAAACGGCTTGAACGAAAAAGAGGTGCCAGTCCGGATTAACAACGAATTGGTTTTTGGGAGAACCTGTCGTTTGGAAAGGTCGTTGTCCTGTTTCGGCTAGATAACGTACTTCCGGTTCAAATTTCCCGAAGATTGCTCACTATTTAACTGAGGGATTCTTGCAGCGTCCAGCTTTATTTAACCTGGTTCGCGAATGTAAGTGGAGTGTTGGATCCGCGCGTTGTCGAGTGATATAAAATAATTAGGTAAAGTGAGTGAAGTTTTTACAGTCTAGCCAGTAACAGTGATGTTTTCCCCCCCGTAAATAGGAGACAGAATTTAGTGCCTAGGATAATTTGTGTGGTATCGTGTGCGTGAAAGGCCTGAGAATATAAGGTAAAATTGATTTGAAAAAGTAATTTCGTACACCGCGCCCTAACGCGTTTGAACAGCCGTTCAAACGGCTTTTTGTCTATTAGCGAACAATTCCCACCACCGTTAAGTGAACCATAGGAAACGGTTCTATCGATGCACGTGGAACGTGCTGCTTTGTCAACCACTTCTAGCGAAACCAGGATCGCTTTGCCCGCCACGGCTTAGAATTGGCTAACGGTCATCCACGGTTCAGTCCGAACCCCGTCGATTCTTCAAGCGTTTTCAACATATCGACAGGAACGAAATTTACCACGTCCCTCGTCGGCGTCATCGCAACCACCAGCGACGCCATCGTTTCGTCGCACCGCTGCCATTGTTTCGTCGCACCGCCGCCATTGTTTCGTCGCACCGTCGTCATCATCGAGGTATGCTCCCGAGCACTACAAAAGTCTACGGTCAGTGAGTACTCAAACCCTTTTTAATAACATGCGCATGTAAAGTGTAATAAAAATGATATAACGAAATAACCCGTTCGAAGAGGCCCGATTAGAAATCGATAGAACTAAAACCGCACACGATAGGTCAGTAGATAGAGAGGGGGAAAGAAGTGAGAGATGAGACAGTAGGTAGATTGGAGGAGAGGTCGGCAAAGGCCGAAGATAAAGATGCGTGTAATTTAGCTACAAATAAACCAGTGCACTATGTACCGACGTTACCGATAATGTAAACCCACAAATCAGTTGAGATCATTTTGGCGAATATGAGAAGCTACTTGGTTCGGTCTGTTAGGAACTTCACGTCGCTTGTCCAGTTGCGGTTCGTTCGTTTTCTTTTTTTTGCTCCAAGTAAGGATTGCTTGGGAATCTCAATCCCCTCCACCCACCTTACCGACCGAAACGGTTAGTTTGATTGGAGTCTGTTTCCCGTGATGATAAAGTAGTGGGTGGTGGATTTTTGCTAACTGGCCGAGCGACGGGTTGTTTCAAAGACCTCTTCTGCGTTTTTTTCCACTGGCGTTGAATTTTCAGATAGCTTGCCGGGCAAATACAACACGACGGTTGATCCCCTCCGGGGGTGGCGCATTGAAGTCAACCGTTTGAGTTCCTTCAGAACGAGAATCACCGAACGCGTGACGATCGTCCGCGTTACAACATGAATCTAGGTTTTGCGGACGATATCGACATAATTGGAGTAGAAGAGGCCTTCGGACCTCTCAGGAAGGAAGCCGCGAGGATAGGGCTCATCATTAACTCTACCAAAACGAAATACATGGTGGCTGGTAGAGAGCATGGTAGTCCGAGGGATGTTGGTGCTGAGGTGGTGTTAGATGGGAAAACTTTTGAAGTAGTCGACGAATTTATTTACCTGGGTACATTAGTGACATGTGACAACGAGGTTAGCCGTGAGATAAAGAGGCGGATAGCAGCTGCAAACAGGGCCTTCTACGGATTGCGTAACCAGCTTAGGTTCCGTAGTCTGCAAATCCGTACTAAACTTGCACTCTATAAAACACTGATTCTTCTGGTGGCCCTCTACGGCCATGAAGCATGGACGTTGAAAGAGGCCGATCGGTGAGCTCATGGTTGTTTTGAGCGTAGGATTTTGCGTTCAATCCTTTGCGGCAAACTAGAAAATAGTGTTTAACGCAGACGCATGGACCATGAAGTGTACCAGGTGTACAAATCGGCGGATCGGAGTCAAGCGGATAAAACACGATAGGTGGCAGTGGGCTGGGCATGTAGCGAGAATGCCGGAAGAACGACCAGCGAAGACTATATTCAGCAGAAATCCCGATAGAGGCCATCGACTTTGAGGTAGGCCCCGCACTCGTTGGATGTGTGCTGTTGACGAGGATGCCCGCGAAATAAGTATTAGGGGAGATTGGACGATAGCAGCCCAAGATCGAGTGACGTGGCGACGTATTCTGGATTTGGGATACTGCTCAGAGCGTTTTCAATAGTCATGCGATTTGAGTTGAATTTGGCGTATCGTTTTTTAAAACCCTTTCTTCCTTGTTGGAAAGATTTTATCTTTATATTTTGTCTCTCCAGTCTCCACAGAAACTTCTTGCCATATTGACTTTTTTTGTTTATGGTTTCTTTTTCGATTTCGTCAAGCTATTTACAACAGTTTTAGAAATGAAAGTCTTTTAAGAGTGGGTTTTAGAATATATTGTGTTTTTTTTCTGGCGTTGACAAGTGTCTATTATGATTGTATTTCTTTAGGTTTCTTCGTGATCATAATGGATTTGCTTTGCTTTTTCTACTTTGCACTTCTTAGTTCTTTTGGTGCGTTTTCAAGCCCTTTAGGCTGACTGTAGATAGAATTCTTTTCATTTATGGCTTTTCTTGTCAATGCAGTTTTGAGGCGATTGTTAAATTATTTTCGCTATTCTTTTGCTTATATTTTTATGTTGAATCGCTAAATGAACCACAAAAACAAACAATTATCAACTTTTTATTGTAAATACATATTCAGGTGGACAGAGAGAGGGATAAAAGGTTTGGTCAGTTTCACCCCTTGTCTACGAGGGAAGACGGAGGTCTTAAATGACGATTTTTATATCCTCGTGGAATGTGGACGGCCCCTGTGTGAAAATGAAACTGTGCAATTGAACCGCTCTTCGACTAAATGCGAGTAGCTATTCAGTGTGAGAGAAAGTTAGGTTTTCTCAGGCGTTTGATAGGTAGAGGAGAAAATGTGAGCAAAGATCAAGAGAATGAATGAAGCCGGAATAAGATTAGAAATTATCTAAGAGGTTTCGATACCATTGATAACTGTATTATCTGTAAAAATGGAATAAATTATTCAATTGAGCTGCATGTAATTGCTGTAAACTACAATAATAATAGTCAACAATTATACTATTTAACTTGCGGATATAGTTACACAAGGTTGCATTTTTATTAGTGATGGTATTTTTCTTCAAGAGTACTACCTCAAATTAGTTTGTATAAAAAATTATTCAATATACAAGGTTCCAGAGTATAAAGCACTTTTTGAAGGAAAACTTACGTTGAAATATACTACCTTAGATTTTTTTTAAATTATTACAGATATACTATCGAATTCTATGAAAAATGAACCATGAATGACACCAAATTGCTCTGCAAAAATATGGCAAGTGATAAAACCAGAAATTTTCAATTACGTGAAAAATCATAAAATATCAAATAAAATATTGATCACAAAAGTATCCTTCGACTGTATTATTTTTTAAACCCAAGGAAATCTAAATAGTCTCTGAAAATTTGTTAAGAAATGTATTATTAACTCTTGTCAATTTTTCAATTTGTTTCATTCCTTAGAAACCAGTTATTGATAACACTGGCCCTGAAGCTCAAACAAGAAAAAAATGAAAGATGATAGGTTTTTAGCAATTCCTGTTAATTTTGGTGCCCCCAACCACTAACATTTTTTTAGAGACTTAAATGAGTTTTCTCGTAAACATTACGTTAAGAGCGACGAATCCGGCGAGCAATTACTACGTGCACTCTGACGTAAGTTGATGCGTTTTCGTAATGGGTAGGTGCGCCACAATGATATGATTAAAAAGCTATAATCTTTCTAGCTATTTTGAGCTTTAAGGCAGCAATTTTTCGCTTTTGTTGAGCAGTGTTATTAAATATGTAAATCCGTTAGGAGCAATCTACTAAAAATGTTACGAAACCGTTAATCTGGTTCATATTATAGATGAATTAGCCCTAAATCTCTATGCCAATAAAACTAAACGACAGTGCTTGCATTAAAGTTATTTGTTATACATGATAAAAAATTGTGGTGGTTTATATCTAAGGCAAACCTGAAATTGAACCTTTTTCCTTCCATTTATACAGTCGTATTTGGCATTGAATCAATTTAAATCAGTATTGTCGACAAAAATAAACTGTTAGCTGTTTGTAGACTCAACCGAATTGCCCTTAGTCCATAAAAGTTTTTTCCGTGTTTTGTCAGGCATGTACGAATATTTGAACATGTTTAACAATATCTATTTTAAATACGACATCACTTCAGAGTAAAAACAAATATAAATGAAATAGATTTATCCAGCTGTCGCGTTTACTGTATTGTTTCTTAAGCTGTGTTATTTCACGCTACAGTTTAATGAGAGGTACCGTACAACACTTAAAAGAAGCTAGCGTCTCAAAATATTGCTGCACATTGACATCAGCTTTCCCCGGCTCTTGTTTACTAATATATCACCCCAGCAAAGAATTACCAGGGCATGTGAAAATCCTCAATGTCGTGACACCCCATCACTCTCTATCTCGTCTTACTTTCTCCAAGCTCGGGGAAGATATCGCATTGACAGTTTTCCATGTTTCAAAATTAGCTCGCCTAATTAAAAATACGCCAGCTTCGTCAGTTCCCCAGTGCATTATTTAGCCTACCGGCGGCGCAGCGCAGATGTCAATGCTGTGTCATGTTTTTCCTTTTCAACCGCTCCCCGACGCCAAAACCCAAAACAACTGATGAATAATTATCCTCACCGCGAGCCGTTTTTCTGCTTCGGCAGATGGAGCAACCAGAACGTTGAGCGCCAAATGGAAAGTATCACAAATGTGTTTGTAAGAGACAGCATAAATTACTCCGCGCTTTCGTCTTCCCCTCGGTACGAAACGGCGGGAAATCTTCGGCTTTTCTCAGTTGTTTTTACTGCAACTTTGTCGCTTTCCAGTCTGCTGCAATCACAATCGCGCAGTTGCATTTCTCAATGCCACCAAACATGGTTAAAAATGAGAACAAATTTTTCAACCAGTGATTTATAAAGTGGCAAATTGTACAGTCTGCAACTATATAATGTAGATTGCGGAAAATGCCTGGGAAGATATGTCATTTTATTGGTAAGAGTGAAGGGTAAAGCAAACATCTCTTGATTTTTTTTCCGAACAAAGATAATTTTAATCGTGTTTTGGGTTCAATTTCCAACCGTAATTAAGGCGGTCTATTCTTTGTCACAAAAATTAGTGTTTATATACCGAGCGCCCACGTCACCAAAATTTCCACATCCGCACGCTTGTCGGACAAATTTTCAATTCATCATCACTCTCTCCGTTCTGCAACATGATGGCGACGATTCGACCGGCGACCCGCTCTTATTTGTTTGTTTCCATTTGGCTGCTAATTAATTACCAGATTTTTTTCTATGGAGGCGACCGAGGCTCACTAAAAAAAAAGTTATACGTTAAGATAAAGCTTAAATTTTCTCTCCAAGCCAGCGAATATAAATTCCCTCGGTGAAACCGACCGTACATCAAACGGTGAACGAAAACCGCACTCCGAAGGAAATCTCACAGCCCGCATAGCAGAGCTACGGAGTGACAAAATTTGTATAAATCTTGATTAAATACTGCCATATTTTGTCCGCCTGCTAAGGAGAACCATAAATCTTCTGCGCTAATGTGCCGAACGGCTGACACTTGCAACCGGCCGCAGAAACTACGTGCCTGCTTGGCCGGTCGCACCGCTCGTCATCTGGCGGATCACAACCCGACAGCGAAATGGATGGATTCGCCGGTTGAGCTGAAGAGTAGAGCATTTTGGATGGTCCCCCGGAGAGAGATAAGATCCCCGCGCAATCGGTTAAGTGTCACATCTGCACTCCAGGGACCGGTGGATTTGGTTAGAACATTTAAAATAAGTCACACATTCGTGGCGGATTCTGGAAAGAGTCGTTCATTCGTTACTAACGAGGTAATTCATGATCGTGTTTGGCTTGTCTTTTTGAACTATTAATCAATTAATTTTGTTTGCTTTGTGGATTATTCAAATGGAGAACTAATTGAGATTTAATCTTAGACTCAGGAATCAATTAATCATTATCGTAATGTAAATAGTTGTGCCACACGAGTTCGCGAAATGATCTTCAGTTTATCCGGAAAATGTTATTGTTTCAAGTAGACTTTTATTTTCAACTCAAGTGAGAATCATAAAATAGATAAGTTTGTGGAATCTTTTATTAGAGCGTACTTTCCCGAACGGAATTACACGAGATTTTCAAATCCTGGAAAATTTTCATTCAAAGCCCGGAACCCAAAAATATTTTCTAGAAAAAAAAATCTATTAAAGTTACAGACTTGTGAAAGGTTTCTTTTTGCTTATGATTGGATTTCATTTACCTCCCTTTTTTTATTCGTAAACTTATATAAACAAACCAGGCATGAATCATATCATTCACTTTTTGTCTATCAATACGCGCTTTATGACGATAATGGAATATATGGGAAAATTGATCTTCGAGTTTGCGGTAGGGCTGAAAAGCCCTAAACAAAATTTGAGCTCAATCATATTTCGGAAAGTGGAGGCCCAAAGCGGCCAGAGTTTCACTTTTTTGATGATGAAAAATGCACAGGTAGTACGTATGTTATGGGATGTAGAAATCGAAATAATTTTAATGTCAAGTTTCTTAGAAATGTATAAATCGTCAAGATCTGGTATGATCTCGAAAAAAAAATTTTTTTGAAAAAAATCGTCTCTCTAAGACTAACAAAAATTCCAGTTTTGAAGTCTCACAGTCACAAATACCAGGCATTTAAAAAAAATCGGTATCATCAGACCTTCACGTTTTATGTACTTCTAAGATATTTAGCACTGAATAAAATTTCGATTTTGAAAGTTTCATGAACCTGCGCCTGTTAATTTTTTTTTTTCAATTTCAAATGGGACTTTTTTCGAGAAGACAAAATTTTGAAGCTCTCCTTTTTCTGAAAGATTATCATTTTGCTTTCGAAAATTGATCAAAATTTTTTTACTGTTTTATGCTTTTATTTTATTTTTATTATTATATTTTTATTGTTTTTTCATGAACCTGATTCACTAAATCATGGTCCCAGTCTTTTCCCCTATATGACATGAATATAATCCAAATTGAATAGCTTTTCTTTTTCCTGGTCTTTTCTAGTGTATGACAACAATAATATTTAAACAGAATGAATCATCCCGTTTTTACTTTTCTTTGCATATGAGAACTTCCCGGGATCCCGGTATCTCCCGGTAAATCAAATTTTTACTTCGCGAATCCCAGAAGCAGGAAGTTGTTATCTTGAATTTCAAAATAGCACATGAAGTCAGTTTCTGGCTTCTGATCGTCGTTGTTGTTCTGGAAATATTCATATTCGATGGTATTTGGTCATTTCGACTGTGACATTTTTGTCTGTGGTCGATTATTTACTTCTGCGTGTTCTGGTTCAAAAAATACCAAATAATTTTTATCGGTCATTTTGGATTGTTTTTTAAAAAACATGACTTCCATTTTAAAATTCAAACTGATGTTTGAGGTCGATTTTTGGCTTCTGTGTATTACAGGTCGGACTCGATTATCCGGAATTTAAGACTCGATTATCCAGAATTTTATTTTTTTGGTATCTGTTTTCAATTTTTATTCCGAAATTTTGTCTTTACCATCCCTTCTGGCATATTGGTTACCATTTGAGTCACTTCTGGTATGTTTGGGACATGTTCGAATTAAGTGAAAATAATCAATGTCCAATTTATTTATTTTGCCTCGCCTTTTTGCCTCAGAAATAACTTCGGGTTACGCCACTGTATCATACAAGTAAATAAAGAAAAGAAATATTTATTTTATGATCGTTAATCGCAAAATTTCAGTATTTTTTGTGTGATTCGATTATCCGGAATGAAAATTTTTTTGATGTTCCGGATAATCGAGTCCGACCTGTATTAGGATTTTGGATATACCCATTAGGGTGGGACAACAAATAAATTCTAGCTCCCATGCACTTTTCGTGTTTCTTAAGGGTTCTACAACAACCGTGTAACTTTTCAGATCGATCGGAGGAACTATATTTTTGCGCCCGATTTTTAAAGTTTCCATAGGATTTTATATGAGAAACTCCGCTTTTTTTAAAACTTATTCTCTAGAGATGTCCAGTTGGCTCCTAGAAATATATCGATACATGATATTTGTAGGAAATTTTCCTGGGAAAAACTCTTCTAAAGACCGTAAGGCGCTACGATGCTGGTAGAAAAAGTTATTCACCCCAAACTGATTGAATATCTGACGAACGGCTCACTATAACATTTTACTAACAACACTGCTGCAGTATGCTGCTGTTGCAAATTCAACCATGTGATAAGAAATGATATCGCGTAAATTTTATTTTGGAGGCTTCTCCGAATATTCTATGAGCAAATATTACACTTCGAAGATTACTTCCACGCGAAATTATTTCTCATCCTTAAGCAAGTGTGCAATGGCACCATGCTGTAGCAGTGTTGCTAGTAAAATTCAATGGTAAGCCGTTCGTCTGATATTCAATTAGTTTGGGGTGAATAACTTTTTTTACAAACATCGTAGCGCCTTACGGTCTTCAGAACAGTTTTTCCCAGGAAAATTTCCTACAAATATCATGTATCGATATATTTTCAGGAGCCAACTGGACATCTCTAGAGAATAAGTTTTAAAAAGTGGATTTTCCTATATAAAATTTTATGAAAACTTTAAAAATCGGGCGCAAAAATATAGTATCACCGATCGATCTGAAAAGTTACACGGTTGTTATAAGACCCATAAGGAACACGAAAAGTGCATGGGAGCGAAAAAATAACACCATCGCTTTTTTCTCATATAACCGTGTCCCAGTATAATACCAATATGGAGTATTTGGACACCGGCTGTTTACTAGAAACCGGAAGTTGCCACCTCAGATTTCAGAATGGCATGTGAAGTACATTTCTGGCATCTGGCCATTATTCTGGTTCTGAAAATACTGATGTTGAGTGGTATTCGCCTGTTTTTTCCATGTTTTTTTTTTCAGAAGTTTCCATCTTGGATTCGAAAGTGGCGTCTGTAGTCGGTATTTGGCAGCTGTGCTTTATCCCGATTATTTTAGGCTGTTTTTCGAAAAAAATGGTTGAAAT
Organism: Wyeomyia smithii; assembly: GCF_029784165.1. Taxonomy (NCBI): domain Eukaryota; kingdom Metazoa; phylum Arthropoda; class Insecta; order Diptera; family Culicidae; genus Wyeomyia; species Wyeomyia smithii. The sequence continues at coordinate 184,200,707 of NC_073695.1, read as the reverse complement.
ATCTGTTTCATTTGCATGGGAACACCTCCCTCCCACCATCTTCTCTTTTCAGACTATGAAGGGGTGTCATTATAGAAACATTTCTTGTTATCAAATCCAAAAATATACCGAATTTGGTTCCACTCTTTGAAAAGTTCTCTAGTTGTGCAGTTTCCAGAGGAGGAAAGGGTGTCAAACTATCGCAATAATATTTTCTGCTCGAAAAAAACCTTCCCATACCAAATTTGGTTTCATTAGTTTGATTAGTTCTCGAGTTATGCATAAATTTTTATTCAATTGTATGGAAACTCTTCCTTCCAAAACAGGGAGGAGAGTCAAACTATCACAGAAATGTTTCATGCTCCTAAAAGCCTCCACATGCCAAATTTGGTTCCATTTGGTCGATAATTTTTTGAGTTATTCAGAAATGTGTATTTCATTTTTACAGAACCCCTTCTTTCCAGAGGAGGAAAGGGTCCTCAACCATCATAAGAACCTTTCTGGGCCCCAAAAACTCCTACGTACAAACTTTAACGTCGATCTGTTAAGTAGTTTCCGAGTCTACATGGATCACACAGACAGACAAACAAGACTGCCTTTTTATTTGTTCAGATGATAGTATTAGTTAGGCGTAACGTATGAAAAGAAGAAGCGTGTTTGATTCTGCGTTACTAATTGTTACATAGTGAGAAGTAGGTAATTGATACAGTTGCGTAGCTGTGATGTTTGCTTAATATTGAAAGTTTGATTAGTTCAGCGTTTTGTAATTTTAGGGAAGGCGAATAGTCATATCGAACGTTACTCCATGTTGCATAGGGGGAGAGGGGGTCTAGATTTTTGGGGTTAAGTCATTCGTGTACGACACCTCAGAATTCTGCTTTAATTTAAGTGCTCACAACTACACATGGTGCTGGTTGTCTGTGAGTTGTTATTTGTTTTTGATGCGCGACGAAGCAATTTAGGGAAGCTGTTGTAGTAAACCAGTTTTTTGGGTGGTGACCGCCCTCACACAATTTTGAAATGTCTTAAATCACGTGGGGCTAAAAGAGATTCCAAAGTAAAAGGAGACATCCTTATGGGGGGGTCCGTGGAAGACCGATCTACAAAGACACTGCAAGTCGTTGAAGTTGTGAAAGAGCGTATCAGACGAAAAAGACAACGTTTAGTTCGAAAACTTGCCATCGATCTGAATATATATTTGTGGATCAGTCCACTATATTTTAGCTAATGGCCTTGGATGTATTCAAGTCCTACAAGAAATGTGAAGTTCATGGCGTTTCCGAGTCCTTTTATAGAAAGAGGATCGATAGACCGACATTGACAACTGGTCACTTTTTTTTTCTGAACTACCTAGCTTCCACAGGTTTGCATCGACAAAGAAGCCAATGTCAATACCGTTTATTATAAAACCGAAGTTTTGGAGAAAATTGTTACCCCGAGCCTTTGAAAACTTTTCGGGAATGACCACTATGTGCTCCAGCAAGACAATGTACCAGCGCATATTGCGAACTTGATTCAAGGCTTGTGTAGGGACAATTTGATAGGCCCAACGAGCCGCCTCGGAAAATAATATGTTGCAAATAACGTAAGAGATGATACGGATCGGAATAATCAGCATAGACCTGGGCAACGATATAAGTACAACGATTTGAAACTTGGAACATGGAACTGCAAATCGCTCTGCTTTCCTGGATGCGACAGGATAATCTACGAAGAGCCACGCAGGAACTTTGTTGGACAGGACAGAAAGTATGGATAAGCGGGCATTGGGCGGCTACTTTCTACCAGAGTTGTGGCAACACCAGCGAGCTGGGAGCCAGTTTCATAGTACTAGTCAAGATGCGCCAACGCGTGATGGGATAGCATCCGATCAAAGCAAGGATGTGCAAGTTGAGAATAAAAAGCCAGTTTTTCAACTACAGCATAATCAACGCGCACTACCCACATGAAGAAAGACCCGATGACGAGAAGAAAGCGTTCTACGCGCAGCTGGAGCAGGTCTACGATAACTGCCCGCGACGGGACGTGAAACTGGTCATTGGTATTGAGGGTATCAACCTTGTCTTCTGCCCCCATCTATTCCCCCGACTATGGAAAAGCGACTGTCAAACTGTAGCACGAACTATATCCGTTTCCTATAATAAATCTTTCAATCATTGTAAAACTACAATACAATAAAGACACGTTTTCCATCCATCATTACTGTTGGAGTCCGATTATTTAATTACGCGAGTGCCGTTCCTCCACCATATCATTTCAGGCCCAGAGTCGCTGAGTGATTAGAGTAAACGAAAATGATGAAGGAAGGTCGAAATGATCGATTTCTGCTGCCGCTGTTTGATGGATCCAACTTTGCAGAAAAACTTCTCGAAGAACACGAGCTTCTTCAGTGTATCGTGGTTGAAGCAGTCGCTTTGAATGAACTGTAGAAAGAGCCGGCAGACAGCGAGGCTGTCGAAAAGGCAAAAATCGCGAAAAAGGAGAAACGATTAAAACAAGACAGAAAGTGTAAATTGCTGTTAGTGTCCCGAATTCACGACTCACAACTTGAGTACGTGCAAGAGAAAGGGACACCGAAACAGATCTGGGATGCACTTGTTCGTGTCTTTTAACGGAAGAGCATCGCTAGTCGTATGTACTTGAAGCGGCAGATGCTTTCGAGTCGGGATCCCTACAGAATTCAATTTCTCCGCTTTGACCGTTTAGTTAGAAACTACCAAAATACCGGAGGGCATTTGTCATCTGTTACTGACGCTTGGTACAGACTATGTCACCGTTATAACAACAATCGAAACGATACCGGAGGAGAGGTTATCGCTCGAATTCGTTAAATGTCGACTTCTTGATGGAGAAATAAAGCATAAAGGAGCAGGTATCGAGTTGTTCACTCCGAAATCTGACACAACAATTAGGAGACTTGAACGCTAAGGTATGACGGGAGGCAATGTACAGACCGGTAATCGGGTCAAATAGCCTGCACGCCGTGTCTAATGATAACGGCCATCGTTGCGTAAATTTTGCGGCCTCCCGTGGTATGGTAGTCCGAAGTACCTTCTTCCCCTGTAAAGATATCCACAAATCCACTTGGAGATCCCCCGACCAACTGGAGGTATCCTTACTCACGGAAGAGCAGCTTGGCGCTGCAACTCTTGAAGACGTCTGGAGGAGCATCCAATCCGCAATGGGTAGCGCTGCTGTTAAAAGGGCTCCGAATCATAGAAATGACTGGTTTGACGGCGAATTCAAGCAGCTAGCCGAGGAGATAGACACAGCACGGGCGAGATTGCTGTAACACAGTACGAGACCGAATGTGAAACGATACCGACAGGTACGGAACAGCCAAAACTCAATCATCCAAAGGAGGAAGCACCAGTAAGAGGACCGAGATCGCGTAGCGATGGAAGAGCTGTACCAAGCTAGTGACACTCGAAAGTTCTACGAGTAGCTGAACAGCTTGCGTAAAGGCTTCGTGCCGCAAGCTGATATGTGCAGGAGCTTAGACGGCAACCTCCTTACAGACGAGTGTAAGGTGATCGAAGGTAGAAGAACCACTTCGATGAGCATCTGAACGGCGGTGCAGTAGAGTGCGATGACGCTATGGCAACTGATCTTGGTGTACGAGCACGGCAACAGGATTCCAGCCCTCAATCTCCTGGAGGAGGAAGAGACGATTGGCCGGCTGAAATATAAGAAACACTGGCTAAAGCCGTGCTCTGGGTTGAAGTCAAGATTTCGGAGGAAGAACGAGTTTCGGAGAAGTGGATGGAAGGTATTTTGTGTTCCATCTACAAAAAGAGCGACAAGCCGGAGTGCTGTAATTACCGGGAAATCCCTTTGCTGAACGCCGCCTACAAAGAACTCTCCCAAATACTGTTTCGTCGACTATCACCATTTGCGAAGAAGTTCGTGGGGCACAACCAGGTGGGACTCAGGGGTGCCTCTGCCACCACGGATCAGATATTCGCGGTTCGGCAGGTTATGCAGAAATTCCGCAAATACAACGTGCCCACACACTACCAATTCATCGATGTCAAATTGACATACGACTCAATCGATTGATACCAGCAACGTTTGCACGTCCATGGATTCCCAGACAAACTAACGCGGCTGGTCAAAGCAACGATGGATCGAGTGATGTGTGTAACTCGAGTATTGAAGGCACTCTCGAGTCCCATTGAAACTCGAAATGGTTTGAGGCAAGGTGAAGACAGACAAGTATTTCTCTCGTGCCTACTGTTTAATATTGCCTTGGAGGGTGTCATTAGAAGAGCGGGAATCAACACTATTGGCACCGTATCCCGAAAGTCAGTTCAACTGTTTGGCTTCGCCGACGATATTCACATTGTGGCTCGGACCTTTAGGAAAGGCCGAATCCGAACGGATTGGACTGGTTATCAATGCATTAAAGACGATGTACACGAAAGTAACGGGTTCACGAGAAGACCTCTGACCTCGAGTACCAGTTGGTGGTGATGAAATCGAGGTGGTCAACGAGTTCGTGTATCTGGGCTCACTGGTAACTGCCGTCAACGATACCAGCAGATAAATTTATCGGCGCATTATGGCAGGAAATTGTGCATACTTTGGTCTTCGGAGGACGCTCCGATCGAGTAGAATTCGCCGCCACACCAAGTTAACCGTCTTCAAGACTATGATCAGACTGGTGCCTCAAACGGGCATGAGACATGGACTATGCCTGTGGAAGGTGTAGCGTACCATCGTCGGTGGAATGCAGATGGAGAACGGAACGTGGAGAAGGTGAAATAACCACTGTAGAAGCTGCTTGGGAAGCCATCTATCGTCCACACCGCTAATATTGTCAGATTGGTAAAGGTGGTTCTTTTAACCAATCCGTCAGGGACGAGACGGTGAGGTAAACGACGGGCAAGGGGGATCGGTCAGGTTGAAGACGACCTAGGGACCCTACGCAGACTGCAGAGCTAGCGAATTGCAGTCATGGACCGAAGGGAATGGAGACGACGTACAGTACAGCAAGGGCCATACCACGGCTTGGGACTGTTTGGTATGGTAAGCAGGGTTGATATTTGTTGACACTCTGGAGTGAAGGTGAAAAAAAGCATCCATAAACGTTATTTTTTTACCGACCTTTCAGAGTTCTCCCTTCCGGCTTTTTGCATGGAAGTGAACTGTCAAAACACCTCATTATATTTCATGCGATGGAAGCAAGACAACAAAATCAGTTTATCAGTTAACGAAGATTGTCAAGGCATCGGTCAGTGTCAGTGAAAAAGTGTTTCGGTGAGGTTCTTTTGGTTGAGTTGACTGTTTGTTTTTCTTTTTCGCTTTGAAGTGAAGATCATTTGGTTGGATTTGTCGTCACATTTTATTTCTTAACCTCGAACGATGCGCGCGACCTATTTCATCTGAGTATAACAGCACGTTACTAGGACGAAAATCTAGTGTATCTGAAAGAGTGCTGCGATCATTGGAAGTGAAAACTGAAAATGATTGGCTGTAATTTTCGAAGAATTTTGCTGGGGAAAATGACTTTTATCAGCACTGATGGTAAGTATAGAATTTTGAAATTATGTCCGATTGTATTGAACATGGTTTACATACGGAATAAAATCTTTTTGCGTCTTGCAAAACTAGGGAAATGACATAACTCAAAAAGAGGCAGAGCCCCTTACAACATGGGTCTAAAATAAACACCGCAAACAGAAAGCAAGATTTGTTAGTTACTGCTTCTACAATGAATTTTAATTCGTTATTTTCATTGGCTTGCCATTGAAAAATAAGAGCTTACTGGTTTGCAAAAAACTTTAACAATTGATTAGGGGCCGTTCAATAATTACGTAAGCATATTTTTCGACTTTCTCAACCCCTCCTCCCCCACTTGTAAGACATCGTAAGAATTTTTGATAAGCCCCCTTCCCCCTAGTAAGATCTTTCTGTATTTACTATATATAGATTTTTAATATAGTTTTATCATCCTGAAGCAAGCACAATTCTTCGTGTCCTCTTCTGTCCTTAATTCGAGTTAATCGCACTTTCATAAACATGGTTATTTAAACAGCTGCATCAACAATGTTTTTCTTACGAAAGATTATTAATTCACCCCCCTCCCTCCCCTGTAAGATAGCTTAAGAAAATTGCAAACCCCCCTCCCCCCAAACTGCTTACGTAATTATTGAACGGCCCTTTGACATTTGTGTCTAAGATCTGCTCATTGTAAACGTAATAAAAATGCATTCTTTCTAAACGGCATACAGCATGTATGATTCTGTATTCTACCATTCTATTCTCATTGACATCAAAAAAAGACGCTTTTTAATGCCCCAAAAGTCACTCGAACGAATTTTCCAAATAAAAATCGAGCTGGAATAACTCGATAGTTTTTAATGGTAGATTAGCAAATTTTTGTGTGAAAACTCCAAGTTTTTAAATGCATTTTAACCCTAAAGGGAACAAAAGTTGACTAATCCTACAAAATGGATTTTGAATGTGAAACTATGTACTTTCATCCTAAACGTTTTGTTGTTTGCATATATGTGCAAACAAGAGAGTAGGGTGCCTCCAAAAAGTGTCATTTTAGAACGAAAAAATACCTGTAACTTTTTTCTATGAAAAGTAAGCAATTATCTATTAGAGTTAAAATATGCAGTTTTTCACGCCCTAAAAGTCACTCGAATACCGCTTTCAAATCCGAATAAAGCTGAAAAAACTAAAGCAATAATAGTGTTTTTTTAGACCCACCCCGAATAAATTTGTAAAAACTGCCCTAGAACAGTGAAAAAACGAGATAGAGCAATAATTTTTTTAACAAAGTTTCATGAAATTAAATTAACTACAATTTTGTGGAAGACAATTTTGCTCTATGTCATAAGATAAAAAAGTTACAATTTTTATTTTGAGTACTATAGGACCTCCCTAGTAACCATTCATACCAAAAGATAGGTTCCTCTTAGTAGAGAAACTTTCTGGAAGACAAGAAATCTCTAGCATCTATGGTTTCCGACTTACAGATTTTTGTCGTGAAATTTCACGATTCCGACCATAGTGTGGCGATTGGTTGAATGTTGTGGAACTGAATCAAAAAATTTTGATTTTCAACTCAACTTTTCATTAATTTAGTATGGAAAAGATGTGTTAACTGTTATTACATAAGCTGGGGCAAGCTTCATTCAAGATGTTGGAGTTTAAAATCCATTTAGTGGTAGTGAGGGCTAATATCTTCCAGCGTTTTCGCATTGAAGTAAAAAATAGCCACAAAACCATCACAAGAAAATATTTCACTTCTATGCATAGTCCATCCTCTCTTTTTTCTTTTTTCATTATTCGTAAAAAAAGAAAGTCGTGTCATCCGTTAGTTGCAATGAAGGCGTTTGAAGTTTTTTGAACATTGAAAACTCTGAGCTATGAAGCTGTAAACAGTAATTTTGCAAATTAGATTTGTACAGTGGCATTACCTGACTAGTGATGGATGGAAAAAATACAATCCCAAAAGGAACTGGTTCTGAAAAGTCTGCTCTTGGATGAATTTTGTTATTTTTTTGATAACGCTCGATATTTGATTTTCATTTTCGCTTTACGGTGCAGATCATCAGGCGGTATTTTCAGAAATATTTGCCACGATGCGCGTGAATTGTTACATCGGAGTTTAACAGTAGTAACATAATATGTATTATTTTGAAAGGGCACATTTTCGTTACACTTTTCACAACATGCCATTCAACGTTATTCTACGTAAAAAAAATTGCTTCTAAAATTTGGAGCAAGGATAGCACAAAAATTGGAGCAGAGACGAGTACTATATTTCCATTGCGGGTTGATTCGATAAGAATTTGAAAGTGTAATTAATTTATTGCTTCAATGAATTCGTGAAAATGTAATGTTACAGAACATCCTCCGCATACGTCGGCTTAATGAAATAAAATAGGAGCAAACACGCTATTTCACTTAGAAATTGTAGTTGGCTTTTGCTCGTTAATCTAGAATAACCGTCGCCTCTCACACAAAGGACAGATGGTCAATTGTTACTCGCATATCGAAGAAATGTACACTGTCATTTGTTCGGCGATATTATTTTGGCATATAACTGTCTACTTCGTTCTATTTATGTTGAGAAATATTATTACAAGATCAATGATATAAATAATTTCTAAAATCTCCGCATACAACGTGCGTAATTCTCATTATAGGCAAAAATGTTCGAAATACGCTTGAGGAAAAAAACGTCGGGGTGGCGAGTACTCGTTTGGCATATTTCTTCAAGAATGTATTTAGAGAGTGAGCATTACGACCGTCTGAAGAAAAAGAAGACGATAATCACAGTGGAAATTTGTTCTATCTTGACCATTTACATGCCTGCTCCGAATATTTTCAAACCCCTTCAAGCACTGGTTGACATTGCTAGAGTCTTAAGGTTATATACAAATAGTGTCTACTGTTTAATTTTGAGCGAGAATCTTATCCTTAAAAAGTGAACAAAAATCACGCCATCATCTTGCTATGAACTTTACCAGTCACAAGTTAAGCCATCCGACCGCATTTGACAACCGCACACACCTACACCGGCCGGGCCAGGCCAGACCAGAGAGCGTTGCTACTGCCGCCGACGATTGGCCCTAAGGGACAAAAAGATGCTCGTCTATGTTGACAGCAATAGCAAAGACGACAACGATGACGATGATGGCATCAGCAAACAAAACTGTGTCAAAATATTTTAAAATGCTGCGGAGCACCAAGTGCTACACCATGTTCCGCGCCGTGCCGTTTGTGAGGATGCTGGTAAACATCGCGGTTGTAGGATGGTGCACCGTCATGATCAGTGCATCTTTTCTGTGAAACTACAATCAAGTGGTGAACCTCGCCGCAGATTGAGTGGGTGGAAAGGGTGGCCAGGCCGCACTGGATCGAAAAAAGTGGCAGTAATAAAAAGTGTTTCAACTCCTAGAATAAGCGTAATAAAAACACTATTTCCACAGTTTACTCGTCGCCAAGCCGCGCCGCATTCTGGAAGCCGCTAACCGATCGTCGTCACTGTTGTCTGTATTACGTACCGTGAACGAAGAGCGACCGCGGCTAGATGGTGAAGCTGGGTCGGTCCGTTAATGGGATAATGAATGGTTACATCGGAGTTTGATGTTTTTCACGACCGGAATCTCCCCCTGGGAAAACGAAGAAACTGCCCGCCAAGCTCCGGTTGGTGTTGATGTTATAGTCATGTGTGAATAACGAAGTTATGATTTATTGTAACATGAGACATTAGATAATTAGCTTATAATAGAGGGGGAGTTTGTCAGCCTGTTGATAAAGTGTGGTCGAGGGTGAACGGTTGCGTTTTCTGTAGAAGGGTTTAAGTGGAAAAGGCGTGAAAGACTAATGGATTTGTGGCTACTTGACTGTAAGAGACGATCGTAGGTCGAAAGAAGTTAATTATACGATGGGGTTTTCATTTCAGGATAAAATATTTGTTGAAGGTAGGAAAAAAAATTTTTTTAAACATTAAAATATTAGACATGATCGTTCGCTATCGTTGAAACATAAATTCAAGTTGTCCAAGCAATTACTAATTCTTTTCAAATGTTACACGAAACTTGTTGATGTCGGTGAGGATTCTAATAGTTGTTCTGAAATTTCCACCAGTTAGTTTGCATATTCATCATGATATAGTGTGTCTGAAATCATTGTTCTGCGACCAGCCTAGACGCCGAACATTTCGAGTGATTTACAACTCGAGTCCTCGCTGTTAAATATCATTTTTTATCCACTCTGACTAACTAATTTAGTCAAGCTGATCTCGCCTTTGGCATAAAAATACTAACAATCGTTTGCTAGGCCTAGGGTACTTAGTATTAAAACACATCACGCGAAAGCCTGTGTCCATCGTGACAGTGATGACTCGTTTCTAAAATTACTAATAAACTTATGAATGGAAGGATGATTTGCCAAGTGGCGCAGCTGTTGCTGTGCGCTACATTTATGACAAGATCGTTAGTTGAAAACATTTCACTAAAATGATACCCAGTCATGTTGCTTTACTGTTTTCGAATGATGCAGGTGGTGGAATTGACTTTAAAGTCGATTAGAAGTATTGAGTGCATTCCGCAGCTCTATAATTCGCACTTTACAGCAAAAAGTTTGATATCAGTTGGTAAACGATGTAAAAAATGAATGCTTTTTTCTATTCCTATCATTGAATTTCTATCCACGTGTTCACACTTCTAGGTGTTGTATATTGTCAAGCATGTTATTTGCTCACCGAAACATTCTGAACAACAAAAAAATCTGTCTTCCACAGCAGCATTTTGAACAGTTTATTATCATCGTCGTAATAATGACAACAACAGAAAATCTTGTTGACTCATTTTCCCCCTGTTGATAAATGGCAACGATGGCGACCGACCGAAATACCATGTGAATGTTATGATCAATTCTCGAAACTTGTCTTTTATTTAGTGCTCACGCAGCCGGGCCGCCATCGTGTGGGCCTGATGTAGTTGGTCTAAATTTTCGGCTTTCATGTTTATTCGCCTTTTTTGCGAACCAATTTGTAGCGAGAGTGGTCCTTCGGCAGATCTTGATATGTGATAGGTGGGCTTATGTGTTTGTCTAAACATGATTTTCTGTCGCTGAAAGCGATTATGTAAAATTATATTTTTAGTGAAATTGAACTTTTCCTTAGTCATATTAAATTTCTTTTTACAGGTGCCTCTTCTATCCTCTTACGCCGAGTGTGTTTGAAATTTGTTGAATTCGTATTCGGAACAAATTTAATCTTTTGTCAGGTTTTTGAAATGAACGACTGGCCTTAAATTATTTGTAATCATCAATACCTTTCTAACATAGCATTTTCAAAAAGCTTCTCATAAATGAGTCGTGTTAAAAACACCAATTCCATAAAATGGCATCTTTTGCCCATATAACCGTTTATGCAAAGCTTCAGCCAAATCAATTAGATCGATTAAATAGGTTGCTTTGTTTTTGTGGAAGTGCACAGATGTGAGTATAATATTTTCCTTCTCATGTTTGTCAATTACAATTCCACGTGTTGTATTTGATTATGAATATTTACTTTGAAGTGGTCAAATATTCCAAAAAAAACCCTCCACTTGCGAATCAAGATAAATACCGAGAAAAAATGAACCATTAGCAAAAATTAATGAATGATTCGTAGTTTACAAGTTGTAGAAAAAAAAAATGAAAATATATCGGGAAAAAACTATTTTTTTCGTCAAACACTTGCGCAAATTCCAAAATTCACACAATTTCTAAAAACCGCATATACGACCCAGATAAAAAGTGGAACAAGAGTAATACAACTTACTTACTTTTCTTTTATAGCAACAAGTCGTTAAGAAACTGCAGCGGAATCCAGAATACGTCTCCATATAACACGATTTTGGGTCTCGGGTGACCTCATCGGCAGCACATATCCAACGAATACGAGGTCTACCATGAAGTCGACGACTTCTGTTGGGCTCCTCTAGCATTCGTGCCAAGTGGCCAGCCCACTGTAACCTGCCGGATTTCTTTAGCTTGATGATTTCCGCGTGTTGATCTGCTTAGTACACCTCGTGGTTCACGTTCCGGCGCCACACTCCATTCTCCAGTTTGCTGCTATTGATAAATTGCTGAATCCTACGCTCGAAGACTTCAAGTGCTCGCTGGTCGGCTTCCATCGTCGACCAACACTCATTGCGTTAGAGTGGACTCAGTTGGCTACGTAAACCGTAAAAGGTTCTGTTTTCGGATGCTATCCGTTTCTTCATTTCGCAATCAACACCGTTCCACGTTAAACGTTACGAGAGAACCAAGGTATGCAAATTTATCGAGTTCTTCGTAGATTTCCCCATCTATCACGATTTCAGGACCAAGGCTTGACGATCTTCCGTGCTGTCTATGTACTATGTTTTGGTAGATCTGATGGTGAGTTCAATTCGCGTTGCTTTCTTCGTAAAAGGCACGAATGCGCCTTCACTGGTCTGTGTTTAATACGCTTGCATAAAAAATGGACAAAACTCGCCGATTTTTTATGGATTTACCTTACCATGCAATGACTAATGACTACTCATGCTTGATGCTGCATTCTAATAACCCATGAGTTAGCGAAAGAAAATTGACAGCTCTCTTAGTCGAACTCTAACCGTGACAGCGAAAACAGTTAAGCTACTCCGTTCAGAAGTGTGCGCGTTTAAAGAACGGTACCCCGCCACTTCTAAAACGGACATCGTGCGTAGTTTGTGGATGCTCCGGCATCTACAACATCTTGGTACTATTAGACAACAATCAGAACATCGAAAGAAAGCCCGGTTCCGGCCGACCATCGACCCCGACAAGTATCTCCAAAGGATACTGCAGAGAAAGACCAAGGGCATAGTGGCTATACATCGCTGCGTGCGCTAGGCCGGTTCGGTGCAACTGGCCAAACAGTGAAAAAGTACCTGGCGAACATGGACATACATGTCAGTAAACGGCAGTTTCGTCCACTGTTCTCGAAGCTGCAAGCAATGACGCAGCGGCTGAATAAAATGGTCAAGTCGATTTTCCTGGCGGTAGTCTTGGACGACAAGACCTATCTCGCCCTGGATGGCAACGACTGACAGGGCACTTTGGCGAAGTAGACCCACGAAGGAAGTAAGCTTCGAGGTGAAGTTCATTTCACACACCATGTTCCTCTAGAAGGTGCTGCTGTGGCACATAATTAACTAAAAGGGGATTTTAAAGCTGCTTTTCTTTCACTCCGGACTGGCCGTGAATGGCAAAATTTATAGTATAAAATGCCTGCCGGAAGTTGCGTTGTTCATCAAGAAATACCAAAAGACGTGGTGCTTTGGTCACTACTCAAAGCGATCGTTGAAGCCGCTGAATATCGATGTGGTACCCAAGTAAGCGAACCTGCCTCACGATCTCAAGCAGCGTCGCATCGAGAATTTCTGGACAAATTTGAAGCATAATATCTACTCCAACAAATTTATCGTGAAAATTGAAACTGAAGAGGAATTGATAAATAAAACGGAAAAAAAACTCAAAAACATGCCTGCACGCATGTTTTCGTCCACAATGGCGAATGTTCCGGTTACCTGCCGGAAGGCTGCTCGCAAGGGCGTAGAATGTTTTTGCAAGTTTTTTTTTCATGGGAAATTGATCAAACTCAGTTATCTGTCTTAGATTATTTTTATCATTATACGTAAAAAGTCCATTTTTTCAATGCAAACGTTATAAGACTTTGAGATGGTGGTATTGCTTCTTTGCAAGTCTGATATCCGTACTACACCTTCCAAGACAATGAGTCCCTCTACTTGAGATCGTCCAACACCACAAACGGGTACGAAATTACGCCCGCTATCCTGACTCACGATGAGACAGTCAAGAGTGACATGATTCAGCTTAATCAGTTGTGCTGGGACACCGTATTGTAGCCTAATCTATCATAACTCGTTGTGCTCAACTGAATCGTGGGCCGCCTTGAAGTCTATAGACAGACTATGAGTCTGCAAGTTTTCTTCTCTAAACTAGCCAAGAATTCGACGCAAGGTGAATATTTGGTCCGCTGTAGATCATCGTTCACGGAAACCGCACTTGGATAAGGCTTCTTGCAACGGCCTCAGTCTATGAAACAGGATGCCTAAAAAAACATATACGGATTTGAGAAAGTTATGCCTCGATAATTGCTGCAATCGAGTTGTTGGCTCTTTCATAAACTTGGCAATTTGCCAATGGCAAATGTTGTCCGTCCAACCAGTCGGTAGTCGTAATTTGCTCTTAGACAGGTTATTCGATCAAACAGGAACCCTAAGAAAAGTCTAAATTTTAATTAGGCAAACGAAATCTTCAGTCACACGTTTCGGCTTGATGCGTGTCATCTTCTCGAAAATAGGTTAACCAAATGTTAACATTTCTAAAAAAGTTACTTACTTACTTTATTTGGCGTAACATCATTAAGATATAGCCTGATTAACAAAATTCCCACCATAAACTCGCTTTATGGCTGCGTTTCTTTAACTCCGTGGGCATCTAATCCTCCCCAGGTCTTGCTTCACTTGGTCTAAAAACTCCCGCGCTCCTCTATGCACCAACCGGATTTCCAGTGAACATTAGTTTTGCAGGGCAGTTGCCCGGCATTGGTGTAGCATGTCCTGCCCAGCGTATCCGTCCAGCTTCGAGATACTGGGTTCGGCAGCTCATGATTCATCCTCCGCCGCCATATACCGTCGACCTACACGCCGCCGAAGATGGTTCTTAGTACCCGTCGTTGGAAAACTCCGAGTGCTCGCAAGTCCTCCTCGAACAGTGCCCATGTCTCGTACCCCTAGAGAAGAACCGGTCTTATCAGTGTTTTATTCTGGTGTACTGCTCTGTCTCCGTCCCAAATGTTCTGCCAACAGTGTCTACGTCATCGACAAAGCACAGGTTTTCATGCATCGTAGCTGATTAAGTAAGATCAGCTTCCCAGGAAAGCCGTTCTCGTCCATGAATTTCCATAGCTCTTTCCGGTCAATTGTGTCATACGCGGCTTTGAAATCGATGAATAGGTGATGCGGAGTCTCTGTACTCACGGCACTTTTGGAGTATCTGCCTCAAAATGTGGATAATCCGTCGTTGACTGGCCTTCCACGAAGTTGGTAGTTTGTCTTCGGCTCAAACTCTTAAAATGGACCAATGGATTCGATGCAACAGCTGCTTACACCCGACTTCGGAAAGTTTGACTGGGAGGTCGTTATTTTCAGCTGCTTTGTATTTTTCAACTCTTTACGAGCTTCTCTCATTTCGTTGAAGGTTGGTGGATGCTCAGCTTATCTCTTCTCTTCAATTTCTCTCTTGTTTGTGTCGACGGCTCTTTCCTCTTCAACCTTAAAATGTTGTTAACAACGCATGGCCACCAGTGTCTAATCGGTTCTTTGGTTCCCATCGTTGTCATTGCACATAGCAGGGATTGGCACTGTCCGGTTCCTGGTTCATCACTTCATAGAAACTTTTCGTGTCGTGCCTAGAGAAGTAAACCTCCGCCTTCGCAAAAGATTATCCGTAGTGCTTGCGTTTCATGCGTTGATAGAGTCTCTTTTCGGCCGGGGCACTCTTTGTATGTTTTACCGAGGAGCTTTTAAAACTCAATCCATCGGGTCTGTCGGGTGTAGATATATTGATCAGACTTTAATGGAAAAATCTGCCTTTCTCAACACGCAGAAGCGGTCACTGGTGCGCCCCTCCTCACCCCTAACGATCTGTTTCCGTTGTACGACGAAACTGACGCCTCGTTCACCTCTATTGTCGCTACTGTAGTAGATGTGGTATTTTAACGTCGTTTGCAGACACATCATCGTCTCTTCGCTCGGTACTCATCTTCACCCGTCTTCGGCTACCGCACTTTCTGGATGGCTGCGACTTCTACCTTTACATTTCGCAGTTCACTGGCTAAGTCATTTATACGCGCTGGTTCGAGTAGAGTTGTGACGTTCCAAGTATCAAATTTCTAACCATTGTCGTCCTTTTTCGTTCATCTGTGCCGATTCTGATGTTTTATTAGGATAGGACAACGATGCCTAATCTCGGGATAGGGCTGCCGTCTTGGATATAGCTGGCGACACACCTACGAAATGCTATCCGGAATGCTGTGGATCAGACGCTGTTATATGCCGCCCAATATGGTTTAACAGACGCTTGCCCTTTTTTGTTAGTATACCTCCAAACTACCCATAATTAAAAAATTGGCTAATATGCCATTTTTATCAAAATCGAGAAAACAGTTTCTCGCGATAGTAAAAACCCTAAACAAGGTCCCTACCCGAGCAGGAGAAAATATCATTATAATAACACAACCAAATATTGGAAATACACCTCATTTTGATCTTAATGTGGTTAACATAGTTGGTTAAATAACAAAAAACAATACCAAAATATTGTTCCTTCAAGTCTATATGAATAACAAAGCTTGATATTTCAATAACAAACCAATAATTTGCATTAAAAATCACGAAAATGACCGATTCAGATATTCTTAACTTATTGAGCACTGAATGCATAACTGAATATATTATAAATAATCAATAACGAACAATTTTCACTTAAGATTTTACTTTTAATGAGATATTTTAAAATCAACTCAAATATTTTATTGAAGGCATAGCGAGATATGATATCAAAATTTTATGATATTTCCATATGCATGTTTGAAACGTGAATATCTTTCGAACAACACGATAAGTCCTCATACATATTTAGCTATATTGATGAGTTATTATTTTGTTATGTTCTCTTGCCCGGGTACGGAAGCCGATTGTCAAAAATTGCATTTGAGTAGGTAGCAAATGTGAAACAATTTTGGTTATTATCTAAAATAATTGAGAAGTTGGCCAATACCCAATATGTTTCAATCTGTGGCATGTACAGTGTACACGAACCAATGTGTTATTAGTGTACATTGTTTCGTCTAACTTTCAAAAGCGCGTTGTAGCCTGGTGGTTACTGGCGTCAGGTAAGCGATCGTAGAGCCCTGCCTCGAATTTGTTTGTTTTTACGAACAATATTTGATGCAACAAGAATTTATTTGTTGTGCCGCAAAACCCAATGATTAAAAAGCGTGACTGTTACCTTCTGTCATGATTATGTACATTTTTTGAAATGCTATTTAGCTCTATAGAAGTAATATTGAATAACATATTGAAGAGAAGATTCAGCTTTCCTTTTGGATTTAAAAAAGAACAAATATAAAGGTGGATTGTAACATGATCATGAAATAATAATGTTTTTGCATTTCTCCTAGAAAGGTATAGCAATCACTGAAAAAACCAAAGGTGCTCCAAAGGGTCGAATCTCGTATATCAATCGACTTAGTTCGACGAGCTGAGCATTTTCTGTATGTGTGTGTGTGTATGTGTATGTGTGTGTGTATGTATGTAACGGTCTCCCAATCTCACTCGATTTTCTCAGAGATGGCTGGACCGATTTTAATGAAACTAATTGCAAATGAAAGGTCTAGTTGCCCCATAAGACCCTATTGAATTTTATTGTAATCGGATTTTTAGTTTCGAGGTTATGTATCAAAATGTGAAAATCACAAAACTTCATTATCTCAGAAACTACAGAACCGATTTGAACAAAATTAGTATCAAAAAAACGGGCTTGTTTTTTCAACCATTTGTGAAATAATTTTATAATGATTGGACATGTAGCTCAGAAGTTATGCAAAGAAACGTGTTTCAAACACTGTTTATACTCACTAACTTTTCTCAGAGATAGCTGGACCAATTCTCGCAAAATTTGTGTCATAGGAAGGTCTTGTTGCCCCATAAGACCCTATTGAATTTTATTGTTATTGGACTTTAACTTTGTCCGTTATGTATAATAATGTGAAATCAGGCTATGACAAGAAACATGTTTCAATGACTGTTTGAACTCACCCACTTTTCTCAGAGATGGATGGACCGATTTTCACAAAATAAGTTGCAATAGAAAGATCTAGTTGTCTGATAAAACACTATTGATTTTTTTTATAATCGGACTGTAACTTAGTCTGTTATGTATCTAAATGTAAAAGTTATGAAACTCCATTATCTCAGAAACTACACAACCGATTTGAGCAAAATAGGTATTAAATGAACGGGCTGTCTTTAAAACCCCTAAATAACGAATTTTATGATGATTGAACATGTAGTTCGAAGGTTATGAAAAAAAAACGTGTTGAGAAAACATTATCAAATCCACTCGTTTTGCCAAAGATGGCATCACTGATTTCCACAATATTAGTTTTAAATTGAAGGTTTAGTTGCTTCATTGGTACCCATTTAATTTGATTATAACACTGGTTGACAAAATCGAAAAAAATGCTGCTAATAATTGCCCTGGAAAGAAAAAAATTTTCAGGAAAAGCTATAATTTTTCATTTTTTTTAGTTTGACCTTCGGGGCAACACTTGTGTTGGCCAGTGTAATCGAACTTTTATTTTATCCATTATGTGTTAAATTGTAAAAATATTTAAAATCTCTTCTTTCAAAGATTACACGATTTATCTAAAGAAAACAGGAGTCGCTTATTCGGATTTCAAAATAAAGTATGAAGTTGATTCCTGGTCTCTGAGCATCATCCCGGGTACTGAAAAACTCACATTGGGAAATGTTTGTCTCTTTTAAACTGGTAGAAACTGGAAGCTACTGTCTAGAAATTTAAAATGGCGTCTGAAGATGCTTTCTGGCCTCAGAGTACCGCTTCTTCAAATCGTATTGGATGATATTTTTCACTTTAGGCTGTTGATCGGAAACTGTCGCCATCTTGGCCATAGAAATACCCAGTTTAGGCAGTTCGGCAATTTTATGATGGATTTTATGATTATCAGGCAACCAGAAGTGGTCATCTGGATTGAAAATCGGGTTTTAGGTCGGATTCTGGCCACTGGGTATAATTTAGGTTTCAAGAACCCATATTGATTGGTATGTGGCCATTCATTGGATGCCTCTCAGAAACGATCAGCGTTAAAGAATTTCAATTTTACTGATAAGATCATTCAAATTTATGTATAAGGAACAACATTTAAGTATACATTATTTGAAATCTACTGACTAACGTTGACTTAAAGAATCTGCATATTTATAGGCAGTATATGAGTACAAATCGATTATACCACAATCAAAAACAAAATCGCATCATATAGTTGAAAGAATTTAATGTTATTTGCATGTATATGTGTTAATTTATATTCATATCGTCGGTTTCGTGCAACACTGGCACAACTCAAAAAACATAGTGTCGAGAAAAATGCGTTTGAAAATTTGCGTTGAAAATTTATTTTTCGATTTTCAAGAAAACTTTGGAGTTTGAGATTACCAATCCTTATTTAACACCTTTGGGTCTATTATGCACATATTACGTGCTCACGTTGTCCAAGTTAAACCCTTATTTTTTCTAACTTTATGGAGAAATTTCGATTTGTGCAGCAAAGGCACTTCTACTCATAACTCTGGAATTTTTGTGATTTTCCAAAAATGGGATTTCGTGTGATGAAACTTAATAGTATTTGGCATCGTTTGCCATCATAAACTCAAAAATGCAAAATTTTGAGTTGTGCTAGTATTGCACGAAGCCGATGATATGTTAAATTGTAAATGTTCGATATAGTTGCGCTATTGGCTACCAAAAATTTGTTGTTTAGAATGAATAACAAATCCAGCAGAAATAATCAAGGTGTATTTTTTAGGTGTTGGAGTAAATCTATTTTAACAAATTATAAGTTCGAAGGAGAAAGGCTGGGTCTCACCGCTAGGTGGATTAATTTTGGTTTTTGTTCCATTGTTGCACGAAACAATTGTCTCGTCGTTCTTATTGTCCTCACTTGTGCTTCCGTATTGTTTTATTAAATTTAAAGCCATTTTTTCACCAAAGAGCACGATATAATTCACATCGTATGCATAATAGCCAAATTACACGCCGGTTTGTTAACTGACCTTTCGTTAATAATTATAAAAAAACGGCTACTGCGGTAAAAACACTTGGCGTGTAAAATTCTCTGCAGATTCCTCTGTTTCAACTCAACGGCAAGGTATATGAAGGGTGATATACTCAAAAAACTTTAAAATGCGTTTTTCTCGATTACCTGATACCTATGGCATATTAGCCAATCTTTGAAGTATGGGCAGCAAAAATCCCACTGGTGTTGTGACTCAATTTTCAGTAAGGTTACTTGTATCTATGTAAACATTATAAGGAGGTTGAGACAGAGGCGCTCTCGATAAAGGTCAATTGCACCTACCAAAAATGGCCAACTTATCTAGCAAGATCTATCTGATGAATCGTCACTAACTATTTGAACTGATGATAATTTTTATTTTGTGAATCCATATATGAAATTATTTTCCGTATCTTGTTCCATGAAATGAGGTCGTCGTAGGAAACCTTCCCAAGTAACACACAAAACATGTTAGAAAATAAGTAACAACGAAAGTAGTCATATAAGTGTACTACAAGCGCAATTGAAAACTTGTGTTATTATATTGTGTTTGAAGTTGTTTTTCATCAGTAATACAACCGCATTTCGAAAACAAGCTCGTTTTTTCTGGTTTTGGAGATGTCTTTAATAACATGAGTTCAAGAATGACAATCACTATCACTTGGTCTTTTCGTAAGACATTACACAATCTAATAACAACACTACGTACCTGTAAAATGCTTTTCCTTAGTACAGTAGTCGTAGCATTTAACACCTAACTTAAAATTACTTGATCAAATTATTATTGAAATTATATGAACGATTTCTATATTCATTCGGAGCGGTTTTGACGCACCATCAAAAGATAAACAAAACCCTTGCAGTGTAACCAATATCACTTTAGATTTTTGTTATTGTATATCTAACAACGTTTTCTAGTTTTGTTAGATTTTATATTCAGATAACGTTGAAACTATGCGAAAACAATTTCAATATTCAAGCGAAAGAAACAACTCTTTTTGAATGGTTGAATATTATTTCTTGTCGTTATTTTATAATCAATTAAAACTGCCACTGAAAAAAGAAATTGCCGATCTAGTTGCACTGCGCAGACATAACACATTTGCGCATGCGCTGGTTAACAGTTGTCATAGCAACAGATTTGCGCATTGCCGTATTAGTACTCGAGATGTATTTTGCCACTTAATTATATCAAGTTGGCTTGCTTTCATGCAGTTTTCGGTACTTGTTCTACTAGCCTTCATGTTTTGCGCTTTTCTGGTGATATTGATGTCATGGAATAGGTAACGTCAACTATTCAATACCAACGTGTGTTACTTGGGTTCGTTGGTCTATACCTGAGCAGTGTTTGAGCGTGACGATCTACAATGAACCAGTTGTTCACCTTGAGACAGATCCTTGACAAGTTTCAAGAGCAAAACTTGCAGACACATCATCTCTTAATAGACTTTAAGGCAGCGTACGATTCAGTAAAACGCAACGAACTGTGTCATATTATGTTGACGTGTGACTAGGGTTTGCAATATTCCCGGAAATTGATTTCCCGGGAAACGGGAATGAAAAATCTCATTTCCCGGGAATTCCCGGGAACCGGGAATGGAACAAAATTCTTAGCAAAAATGAGATTTCAAATAAAGTTTATTAACAAAAGGTATCAAACAATCGTTTACAATTTTATTGTCAATTCGCATAATAAACGGATTAAAAAACAAAACTTATTCATGTTTACTCCAGAAATTCATGATCGATTTTTGTCGCAAATGTTAGCAGAAGAGTAGGTTTCAGGGTTTTTATATCGTCGAACAATCGCTTCAGATCCGCTGACATTTTTTCGTCAAGCCCAAATAATGTAATTTCTTTCTGTAAATCTTTGCTTCAGTTCGCTGAATCACTGCTGGTGTCTGATTTCTAGAATGCTTCTGAATCGTCGATTCCAGCTCTTGCTACATTTTATTAGAAACCGAAGTGTCCAATACTTTAACCCTCTAGTGCCCAGTACCGCCTTTAGACGGTCTTCAGTTGAACCTCTAAAAAGCTAAGAATTTTAAAAAATGTTTATAAAGCTTCATAGTGTTTTTTTCGAATCGAAGTCCGTCTAAAAGCTAATTTGGCATTAGAGGGTTAGTTTGTTGAAGATAAAGCTGAGTGTTAGGTAGGCAGGTTTAAGAGGATTTAAATGCCTACGTAATTAATTAACTAACTGAGTTTTTTTTATTTTATTTATTTCTGGTCGTAGGTATTGGTTTTCGGGTTTCAATTTTTTTTATCAATTTACAGGTTTCAAAAAATTGTGTCAAAAAACAACGAGAAAAGTCAAGCAACTATCCGCTAAGTAGTGAACTAACTAGCAAAAAAAGACTTTAGACGAAGCAAAAATTTGCTTAATTGCTCGTTTACTGAACAATTTAGTTAAAGCAAATTATTTGATATTACACGGCAAGCAAATATTGGTCGTCATTTTAAAGAAATATTTGCCTTGTATAATGCACACTTTGAAGCTGCTTTACGCTTTTACGACGTAAGTTTCGCGTTTTGATACGATATTTAGTTTCATTGCAATATTGTATGGAAAAAATTTCGAAGAGCTCGGGAGTCCCGGGATCCCGGGAATCAATATTTCTATTCCCGGGATTCGGGAACTCTTGACGATTTCACATCATGCGCCAGGACCGTGGGTAAATACTCGTACGCGTTTGTGGCATTGAATGGTCTGAAGCGAGGTGACGGGCTCTCGAACTCACCATAGCCTATATACCAGGAGCGGTTTATAGGGTTCGTGGATGACATCGAAATTTATAGTGCTAATCCTAGAGCTATGGAGTATACTTTGAAAGTGGTTGATGAACTTGTTTATCTTGGTAGACTGGTAACAGAGCTTATTACAGATTGCGTAGCCAGTTCAGGTCCCGCAGCCTGCAGATCCGCACAAAATTTGCACTCTACAGGAAGCTGATTCTCTCGGTGGGTGGCGCTCTACGGACATAGGCGTGAGGGGAGGCCGATCGGCGAGCGTTAGGAGTCTTTGAGCGTAGAATCCTACAATCAATACTCGATGTATATCAAGAAATCGGATGTGGCGTAGGCACATGAACCACAAGCTGTACAAAGCATACAATCATACTGATATTAGCAAGTCACGGTAGGTTACAGTGGACTGGTTACGTAGTACGTATGGCGGATGGGCTACCAGCAAAGATAATATTCAACAGAGATTTGAATAGAGGTCGACGACTTCGAGACAAACCCCGCACACGTTGAATGTGTGGATCACTCCACTAATCTCGCTGTAGCTCAGTAATTTAGTGGTTTAGTATGCTGTAGTTATTGGTACCTTCACACTAACACTAACTCGTTTTTGCCAAACTTTCAAGATTTTTTTTCTCTAGAAATGAGACTTGTATGAAATTCGGTATTCTTCTTTTCACTGGATCAAATAATCATGGAAAGCAGAACTCTTATTTTGATTGAAAAATCAAAATCCAATTTCTAATTCCACTTTAAAGTAATTCACCTATCGGTGATTGTTTATTATTTCCAATGTCGATCGAACATATTAAAGCCTTGTCCGTGTCTTGAATTACTTCACATAAAGGCAAGTTTGGTTTCCGCAAGAAAATCTCGTTTATTTCTAAAGCGAAAGCAGCATATTGCTCGACCAAGAGGATGACAATACAAAAGTAAGTTGTCAATTAGTCGCTGCTGTGAATGGATGGATACCTTAACATGTATCGTCATTGGACATAGTCATGTTTTCCTATTACATTACTTTTATTGCTTAGTGACATACCAATGTACGTACAGAAGCCATTCTCGGGCTGGCTGTTCTTCATGGAACTAGAGACCATATGGAATGGAACGAACTAATTACTGGTCCAAAACACACGCACTATATTTCCGCTTGTGCCATTTTATTGCGTACCCAGCTTTTTCTCATATAACACACAGCTTTCGATCGGCATATTTCGCAGAGGCTAAACATCGCAGCCTGGTGAACCCGTAACCGGGCGGAGTGGAGTGTTCGTCCCTTATTGACTGTTTACATATAAGATGGCCTAATTTCGGCACACACATGTGTTGATGATCGGCTCAATCAGGCTGTCAGCTCCCACTGGCTGCACCGACATCACCAGCGAAACCGGCCGGGCTGGGAAAAGTTTTTCGCTCGGCCTGATTTCATTGAATGGGAAAATTGGCTTCGGAAGTGACCATGACAACCGACTTGATGTTGAACTTTGCTATGGACGTGTGTGTTTCAGGGAAATAGTATGCCATTGGAAAAGTTGGCCGCCAGCAAAAGACGTGCGGAAATGGCACTTCTATGGAGTGACTTTGTTTTGATGGTTTTCTTATTTGAACGACGCAACGACAGATGGTTTCGATATCGGTGGCTGCTCTTGATCGTAGATTGAACCAAGAAGGATGTCTATTTTCTGTTTTTCTTTTGTGTCCTGAGACATTTAATGTGATGGGTACGTTTTTTTTCCAGATCAAATAATATCAGTTTTTGGAGTGACTGGTACAAGTGCTCTACCGTCAAGTAAGTTAACTAGTTTTGATGCAACTTTAAAAAAAGTTGAATGCTTTTCATTACTTTAAAACGCTCTTTTCCAGATTTGTATCTTTCGATCTCCCAAAGCCACACTTTTTCTTCCTCTATTCTACACCGAAGTGGTTAAAATCATGCCACAGTAGTACAAAATTAGCTCTCCCGCTTTGATTCCTGCCGCTACTTAGAAGTTGTACCGACCGCAAGCCGATTTTATTGTCTTGAATTTCCATAACCACTTCAAAAACGTGTCACTTTCCGCGCTTTTTGGTTTATTTTCAGCACCCGGCTGCGACATAAACTGGGAAAGACAGCTCAGACGACACAATGGCAAGAATGTCTGCACAATTCGACTAGCGTAGAATCTGGGGTATATTTTACTTTCTCTGATCTTAAGTATGAGGGAGAGACTTGTTCGTTATTTTTTGATAGCAATTGTGGTTTAAAATTAAAAACCAAATTCGAGTACCTACGAATACTTCTTGTTTCTGAATTTTTGTTGATGATCGTTTTAGAAATCGTATGAAAGCTGGAGCCAAGTTGAAATGCTACTTGATTTTTATGATTTTTTTGTCGACATCCTCCCTAACGGCCTATAGCGTCATATTCATATAGAAAGCCAACAACAAAAAGACCAGCCGCGTGACAGCTCTCTCAAAAGGAAAATTGAAACCGTTCAGAAAGTTCCACTTCTGCCGTTGGACAACGGATGCAGAATGTCGCGGCAACGAAAAGAGTGTGGCACCACTGCGGGAAAACGGTGGAAAACCGAACGTGCACGAGAGTGTCGAATATCAGAAGCACTGCGCTGTTGTGCATAATATGGACGGTCGATTTACGACTGCGGAAAAATGAAAACGATAGAGTTAAGCTTCTGTTTGCTGCCTGACGGTTCTGTTCGCTAGCTCGTATACATACTATTAATGCCGGTGAATGTTGGTTGTGCGGATGTATGGGTTCTCACAGGTTTCGGCTTCGGTTCATTGCTTTCGCAAACTTCTAGGCCGTTTAACCTACTGGGACACTCTGTGGTTTGTTTGAACCAGAAACAAACTTTTGGTATCCGGTATCGACCTGAGTATCACCACGATATCGAAACGGAAGTGCTGCAAAATACGAACTTTTTTAATGCAACAACCTTTAAAATGTTGCTATATAGAAGCTTCGATAAAACATTGTTTTATCTTCATGCACATACGATAGCGAAACTTCTTTCGCCTCGTGTGAGTAACATTCCTGCTTATCGACCCTCGTCATCGTGTTGTATTCCGTTTTTGTAAAGTTTGCCAAAACTTTTGAATAATAGTTGCCACAGTCTTTTCCCCCTAAACGACTCGACACTCTGGTCGATTTTTCACTTGACACATCCGACATTCATTCCAAATCCCAACATGGTTCCGATATCATTTAAGCAAGATCCGCCCACGAACTGTAAGCTATACGACTCTACGAGCGGGGGGAAACTTCTTCCAGAGTGAGATTAAAAACAATAATTTTTCATTTTTATCTCATATACATGTCATGGCTTCCCCGACGGCATAAATAAGCTATTTATCGTCTTGATGGGGGTCACCCGTGTCGGGCCGTGTGTGATCGTCACTCGCTCTTCTTCACATCCTTGGTGTGTGTTCATTCATCCCGGCCGGGTACAGTACAATGTTGGATTTTGGCTGAAATGGTAAACCGAGCAGCACTAATGTGGCGTAAAAGTTGGACCGGCATGATTTTTCAGCTTGTTCGGGAAGAAACTCTAGGGAAGTAATTGATTATCTGCAATCCAGAGTGGTTTTTGGGGATACATAGGAAAGCTGTGTCTATCACTGGGCGCATGGGAAATATTGTGCTTGTTTTGAAGTTTACTAAACATGGGCTTATTACATGCAGACTTAGGTTGGTATTACGAAAATATGATATATCCAAAAGGGTTCTGACTTTGGAGTGTCCACACCGACACTTTAGAAATGTCGAAATGTGTGTATAAAATGTATTTATTCCTTGTTACATCATCAGAATCAAACATAACTTAGCGAATTAGAAGTACGCTAAAACTGGCTGATTGGCAGCAGTGGGCACCGCCAACAAAAATTTAATGAGGTTCATCGCTTATCCGTTAACTGACAATTTTAGCTTGATAATCGCTAAACGCTAAACTCACATTAGCGGATTTTTCGCTAATCGCTAATCCGTTAATATGTAGATTGTCGAAATAAATGAAAACAATTGCTCCTGAGTTCAATTAACAACAAGTCGTTCAAAATTCACAAAACGGTTTTCATTCTAGCTGGTTTTGTGAAAAAAAGGTAGAACAAAACCCAATAAACAGTTTTGTTGATTAACAGATTATTAGGCTATTATTTCAAATCCGATGAAGTCAAAGATGAGTTCTATGACAAGCTTGAGAGAATCTATGACGAGTGCCCAAAACACGACGTAAAAGTCGTCATCGGAGATGCAAACGCACAGGTTGGGAGGAAGGAATTCTTCTGTCCGGTCATTGGAAGGCATAGCCTCCACACGTCAACCAATGAAAACGGCCTGAGGCTGATAAACTTTGCCGCGGTCAGAGGAATGGCCATATGTAGCTCCTATTTTCCACGTTTGAATATTTGGTGCTGAAATCTCGCACAGAGAGGACGACGCGTTTCAACATTCAGCGGTTGAAAGCTGATGGCGTGGCAGCAGAATACGCCAGAGAGCTGGATCAACGAATCGCAGAACAGCAGGAGGAAGGAGTGGAAGACATAAATGGACTGTGGAGCGGTTTCCACGGCGCCATCGAAACGACTGCGAGCGAGGTGGTAGGTACGACGCATGGAAGACAGCCTGATGGCTGGTTCGATGTCGAGTGCCAGAGAGCGACAGACGAGAAGAACCGTGCCAGGAGCCGCATGCTTACTGCGGCTACGCGTCAGAACAGAGAGTGCAAGAGCTGCCGAAAATAGAACCCACCGTCGGAAGAAGCGCGAGTACGAGGAGCAGGTGCTCCCCACCGCAGAGGACAGCTATGCTTAAAACGACGTGCGGTGATTCTATAGAACTGTCAACAGAGCCAGAAGCAGGAATTTTCCTGTGCCGGTCATGTGTTATGACAAGGACGGCGACCTGCTTACTGATAAACCGACAGTTGCAGCCAGCTGGAAGGAGCATTTTCAGGCGCTATTGAACGGTGAGGAGCCGGATGAGCAGAGCAGGAACAGGATGATGATTATGAGTGACGAACAAACTGTGGAGCCACCGACAGAGGAGGAGGTGAAAAAGACGATTAGTGAGCTGAAAAATGACAAGGCCACTGGGAAGGACGGTGTCCCGGCCGAACTTCTCAAAGCGGGAAGCGAGCGGCTGTATTTTGCGATCCACCAGATAATACCAAGGATCTGGGCGGATGAACAAATGCCGAACGACTGGTTGGAAGGCCTCATATGCCCTATCTATAGGAAGGGCCATCGATTGGATTGTGGCAACTATCGAGGCATAACGTTGCTCAACTCCGCATTTAAAGTGCTCTCCCGTATCCTGTTCTTCAGATTGAGACCATTAACGGAATCCTTTGTTGGTGAATACCAGGCTGGTTTTCGACAGGGGCGTTCCACGACGGATCAAATCTTCACCCTGCGACAGATCCTCGATAAGCTCCGGGAGTACAACTTACCGACTCACCATCTGTTTGTGGACTTCAGGGCGGCATACGACTCAGTGAAAAGAAACGAGCTGTGGCAGATCATGCTGGGACACGGTTTCCCTGCGAAACTAATTAAGCTGAGTCGTATGACACTGGAGGGATCAAAATCGTGCGTGCGGATGGCTGGCGAGACATCAGCTGCGTTCTTAACGTTGGATGGACTGAAGCAGGGGAATGCGCTCTCCAACTTACTGTTTAACATCGCTCTTAAGGGTGCAGTACGAAGAGCGAAGTGGAAAAAAACGGTACGATCATCACGAAATCTCACATGCTTCTTGGCTTTGCGGACGACATCGATATCATCGGTATCAACCGTAAGGCCGTGGAGGAGGCCTTCGTACCTTTTAAGAGGGAAGCAGCGAGATTGGGACTTGTCATTAACTCTGCCAAAACGAAGTACATGGTAGCTGGAAGAGAGCGTGGGAGTCCCCGTGGTGTTGGTGCTGAGGTGGAGATAGATGGGGAACGATTTGAAGTGATTGGCAGGCAGGCGACCAGAACAGCGACGCAGGAGTCTTTGACGGTGCAGCAAGCAACGGAGACGTGCCACCCCCATCGATAAGCGAAGTTATTGATGCTATCTGATGGCTTAAGAACAACAAGCCAGCTGGAAAGGAAGATATCTGAGCGGAGCTTCTCAAGATGGGTTCGGGCAAGTTAGCCAGTTGTCTGCATCGGCTGATTGCTAAGATTTGGGAAACGGAATGCCTACCGGAGGAGTGGAAGGATGTGGTTATTTGCCCAATCTACAAGAAAGGCGACAAGCTAGATTGTGAAAACTACCGAGCTATCACTATCCTGAATGCCGCCTACAAAGTGATATCCCAAATAATTTTCCAGCGTCTGTCACCACCAACTAACAGATTCGTGGGAAGTTACCAGGCCGGCTTCATGGAGGATCGGTCCACGACGGACCAGCTCTTTACTCTGCGGCAAATCCACCAAAAATGCCGCGAATACAGAGTCCCTATGCATCATCTCTTCATCGACTTCAAAGCCGACACGATTAATCGTGAAGAGCAATGGAGAATACTCGACGAAAACGACGTTCCCGGGAAGCTTACCAGACTTAAAAAGGCTAAGATGGAGGATGTTCAGTATTGTGTGTGGATTTCGGGTGGTCTATCCGACCTGTTCGGATCTCGCAGGGAACTTCACAAGGTGATGCCTGCTGTTCAACATTGCTCTAGAAGGTGTTGTGGGCGAGTGGAAATAGATACGCAGGGCACGATATTTGTTCAATCCGGTCAAATAATCTGCTTTGCGGATAACGTGGACACTGTCGGCAGAACATTTGAGGCGGTGACAGATCAGTACACCAGACTCAAATGTGAAGCAGACAAGATTGGACTAAAGTTAAATACGTCTAAAACGAGGTACATGCTAGCGGGTGGTACTGAGTGCGACAGGGCACGCCTAGGTAGTGTTGTGATAATCGACGGTGATGAGTTTGAGGTAGTCGACGAGTTCGTGTACCTTGGCTCAATGGTAACTGAGAACAACGATACCAGCCGTGAGATTAGCAGGCGAATCATCAGCGGGAGTCGTGGCTACTATGGGCTCCACAAAATTACAGTCGGTACATTTAAGTTCCCACGCAAAGTGCACCTTGTACAAAACGCTTATTAGACCGGTTGTTGTCTACGGGCATGAGACGTGGACAATGCTTTAAGAGGACCTGCAAGCGCTCAGAGCTTTCGAACGACGGATGCTAAGAACCATCTTTGGCGGTTTGCAGGAGAACGGAGTGTGGAGACAGAGAATGAACCTAAAGCTCGCGCAACTCTAAGGTGAACCCAGCATTCAGAAAGTGCATAAATCTGGACGGATACGTTGGGCAGGGCACGTGGCGAGAACAATTACCCGGCAAAATTGGTTCCCACCTCGCATCCGGTTGGTACGAGACGAAGAAGAGCACAAAGAGCAAGGTGGTTAGATCAGGTGGAGCATGATCTGGCAAGTACGGAGTGCCCGCGAGATTGGAGGCGGGCAGCCATGGACCGATCAAGTTAGCGGAATTATGTTGTGCAGGCCATGTCTTAGGAATGGCCAGGTAGCACACTGAAAACTTCTCCTAACCACGAACAACGAAATTAGAGATCGATCCACTTAATATTTGGTCGCCGCTTTCTGTTTCCTGTGGCGCCTCTAGTGGCGGTTACGAGAAACCAATGACATAGCAGTGATGAGGATGGTTTGTTTACATAGTGGTGAAAGTTTCATCAAATTCGAGTCAGTGGATTAGAAGTTTTCGACGATGGAACGTGAAAGATGCAAGAAAATTTTGCACTCTCACGTTGAAAATACGACGTCGTCAGATGTAAAAATTGCGAAGTGTCTTAAATTCCCCAAATCAACTGTAAACAGCGCGCTGGAACGATTCAATCAAACTCTCACGCTGGATCGCGCTGATCACAGCAATCGCAGAAGTGGTACGATTTACAAGCAATTACGATTGAAAGTCTGCAGAGCAGTTCAGACGAACTCTGGGATCACTCTGCGTGATTAGACTTGGAAGTTCTCGGCACCCTACAGCACTGTTCAATAAATCTGTCAACAGAACCCTCAAGCAGAATCTCGTTGCAAAACGCCGCGCTAGGATGCTGTATGTTAAAATCTTGACCAAATTAATATGTGAAAATCGGTTCCGCGCGGCAAGGTCGGTTTGTTGGTAAGTTCGCTCGGAAGCTGATGGTGTGGCAGGGGATCTGCAAACAATATCAATATCGCACGCTTAGCCTTGGGGCTAAAAGCGGTCTCGATCAACTAGATTGGTTGAGAGAATTCGTTATCGATATTGTTTTTTTGGCAAATTTTGCATGTCTAGGATAAGTACAACGATACACCGTGCCCCAGTGCTGAGTCGAGAAAATTTCCTGCTCGAAAAGATCCTCGATCTGATCGGGAATCGAACCCGATATCACCACCGTGTGAGAAAGCTAGCCGGCCGACATCGCTAACCACAGAACCACGGGGACCACGAAATCTCACAGCTTTTTGGTTGTGCAGACGACATTGACATCATCGGTATTGACCGTAAGGTCGTGAAGGAGGCTTGCAGGCCTTTTAAGAAGTATTCGATGAGAGGGACTCATCATAAATTCTGCCAAAACAAAGCACGTGGTGGCTCATAAAGAGCGTGGGAGTTCCGGGAGTGTCGGTGCTGAAGTATAGATTGATGGGGAACGATTTGTAGTGATTGTTGAATTCGTTTATCTTGGTACTCTTGCGACAGATGACAACCGATATCAACCGTGAAACGACGGATTGCAGCTGCGAACAGGGCCTTCTACAGCCTACATAACCCGCTGAGGTTCCGTGGTTTACAAACTCGCGCAAAAATAGCCGCGTACAGAACGCTGATCCTCTCGGTGGCCCTTTGCGGACATGAAGCATGGACGCTGACGGAAGCTAATCGACGAGCTTAAAGATTTTGATGGAGTTTGGTGCAGGCGCATGATTCACGAGTTGTACCCGGTATACAAACATGCTGATAAAGTGAAGGTAATACAGCGTGGACTGAACATGTAGCCCGAATGCCTGACGAGAGAGTAGCCAAAACTATTATCAGTGGTGAACCAGTAAGAGACCGTCGCCTCCGTTGCAGGCCTCGCATTCATTGGATGTGCACGGTGGAAGAAGATGCATGATCTGCTGGTGTACGAGGTGACTGTAGAACGACAGCATAAGACAAACGAAGCTGGGCATCTATAATTCAATGGGAACACAGTAACAATGAGAAAATGATACGTGTCCCAAAACTTCCAGAGCAACCAAGCGTTTCAAATATATCATTATGTTCGATCACTAAGCTTGGATTGCACGTAGAAGGTAACAGTGGTAAACACAGGTTTTGTCCTAGAGCTCAAAGTGGAAAAAATGAAAGATTATTATTTTTTAAGTCTTCAAAGACTCAATTGAAATTTTCCCGTAAGAAGTAAGAAATAAGAAGTAAGAAGTAAGAAGTAAGAAGTAAGAAGTAAGAAGTAAGAAGTAAGAAGTAAGAAGTAAGAAGTAAGAAGTAAGAAGTAAGAAGTAAGAAGTAAGAAGTAAGAAGTAAGAAGTAAGAAGTAAGAAGTAAGAAGTAAGAAGTAAGAAGTAAGAAGTAAGAAGTAAGAAGTAAGAAGTAAGAAGTAAGAAGTAAGAAGTAAGAAGTAAGAAGTAAGAAGTAAGAAGTAAGAAGTAAGAAGTAAGAAGTAAGAAGTAAGAAGTAAGAAGTAAGAAGTAAGAAGTAAGAAGTAAGAAGTAAGAAGTAAGAAGTAAGAAGTAAGAAGTAAGAAGTAAGAAGTAAGAAGTAAGAAGTAAGAAGTAAGAAGTAAGAAGTAAGAAGTAAGAAGTAAGAAGTAAGAAGTAAGAAGTAAGAAGTAAGAAGTAAGAAGTAAGAAGTAAGAAGTAAGAAGTAAGAAATAAGAAGTAAGAAGTAAGAAGTAAGAAGTAAGAAGTAAGAAGTAAGCAGTAAGAAGTAAGAAGTAAGAAGTAAGAAGTAAGAAGTAAGAAGTAAGAAGTAAGAAGTA
Source organism: Wyeomyia smithii (assembly GCF_029784165.1). Lineage (NCBI taxonomy): Eukaryota > Metazoa > Arthropoda > Insecta > Diptera > Culicidae > Wyeomyia > Wyeomyia smithii. Next base: position 184,168,587 of record NC_073695.1, on the reverse strand, counting down.
AGAAGTAAGAAGTAAGAAGTAAGAAGTAAGAAGTAAGAAGTAAGAAGTAAGAAGTAAGAAGTAAGAAGTAAGAAGTAAGAAGTTAGAAGTAAGAAGTTAGAAGTAAGAAGTAAGAAGTTAGAAGTAAGAAGTAAGAAGTAAGAAGTAAGAAGTAAGAAGTAAGAAGTAAGAAGTAAGAAGTAAGAAGTAAGAAGTAAGAAGTAAGAAGTAAGAAGTAAGAAGTAAGAAGTAAGAAGTAAGAAGTAAGAAGTAAGAAGTAAGAAGTAAGAAGTAAGAAGTAAGAAGTAAGAAGTAAGAAGTAAGAAGTAAGAAGTAAGAAGTAAGAAGTAAGAAGTAAGAAGTAAGATGTAAGAAGTAAGAAGTAGGAAGTAAGAAGTAAGAAGTAAGAAGTAAGAAGTAAGAAGTAAGAAGTAAGAAGTAAGAAGTAAGAAGTAAGAAGTAAGAAGTAAGAAGTAAGAAGTAAGAAGTAAGAAGTAAGAAGTAAGAAATAACAAGTAAGAAGTAAGAAGTAAGAAGTAAGAAGTAAAAAGTAAGAAGTAAGAAGTAAGAAGTAAGAAGTAAGAAGTAAGAAGTAAGAGGTAACAAGTAACAAGTAACAAGTAACAAGTAAGAAGTAAGAAGTAAGAAGTAAGAAGTAAGAAGTAAGAAGTAAGAAGTAAGAAGTAAGAAGTAAGAAGTAAGAAGTAAGAAGTAAAAAGTAAGAAGAAGAAGTAAGAAGTAAGAAGTAAGAAGTAAGAAGAAGTAAGAAGAAGTAAGAAGTAAAAAGTAAGAAGTAACAAGTAACAAGTAACAAGTAACAAGTAACAAGTAAGAAGTAAGAAGTAAGAAGTAAGAAGTAAGAAGTAAGAAGTAAGAAGTAAGAAGTAAGAAGTAAGAAGTAAGAAGTAAGAAGTAAGAAGTAAGAAGTAAGAAGTAACAAGTAACAAGTAACAAGTAACAAGTAACAAGTAACAAGTAACAAGTAACAAGTAACAAGTAACAAGTAACAAGTAACAAGTAAGAAGTAAGAAGTAAGAAGTAAGAAGTAAGAAGTAACAAGTAACAAGTAACAAGTAACAAGTAACAAGTAACAAGTAATAAGTAACAAGTAACAAGTAACAAGTAACAAGTAACAAGTAACAAGTAACAAGTAACAAGTAACGAGTTACAAGTAACAAGTAACAAGTAACAAGTAACAAGTAACAAGTAACAAGTAACAAGTAACAAGTAACAAGTAACAAGTAACAAGTAACAAGTAACAAGTAACAAGTAACAAGTAACAAGTAACAAGTAACAAGTAACAAGTAACAAGTAACAAGTAACAAGTGAGAAGTAAGAAGTAAGAAATTAGTACGGAATACTATTCTATCAACACATAAGCATAAAATCCATCACACTAACAAATTTACTCAATATCAAAAGTTTACTTGACAGTCTTCCCAAAGTGCCACTAAAATAGCGGTCAACAAAATTGATTGAATGATGTTAGTCCAGCGATGGAGAATGATAAATTTATCTTAATAGTTCCTCGATAGCTCCATCAACTAGCAGTGCTTTTTTGCCTTCGATCCGACCCTGCTTGTGCTGTTATGCCCCAAAATATGTAATGTGGATTATCAAAACCAGATGAGTGTTACTGAGAGAGAGCCACCTATCATGAGTGGGAGATCTTGTGGTCGCGTATTGCTCGTTACCCTTCCAGAAAGTTGCTTCCGTTGTTTTCGTGAAACCATCGCTCTCCGTCCGCAGGTTATTGGTACCGGAATTTTCCAGCCTTTTCTTCTCACCAACTTCCCAACTACCCGCCACTCAAAACCATATGTGTTGGGCCAAATGTAAGCAAAAGCCGGAAGACCGCGGGTTGGGGGACGTGTCAAGAGCGAGGGCGAATTCCCTAGACAGCCATCAACTTAGTGGTTGTTATGAGTTTTTTAGCTGTGGCCCGATGCCCGCATCCCACCGCCTGCCCGTGCCGCCACTGCGCCGATGAATGGAAAGCATATATATTAAGATATTAGATTTGATTAATGTGATTTTGACAGCCTGTGCGATAAAGCCGGAGCTTGGGAAAACAGAGCAGTGTTTTAAAGTGAAAGCAGTTGAAGTGAAACTTTTTTAGAATGGTTGGAGATGCTGTAGCGACGCCACGGGTGGTTTGTGTTGCGGCCATCAAAAACACGCGGCAAATATTGAAATTGAAATATGATGACGAGCTGAAAGGCGGCAATTGGTCTATTAGCACCAATTGCGTTGATGCCAAGCGCCGATCGAATTGGTAGATGATTCAATTAATACCTTATGAAAATATGAAATCTCAGCGGGGTTGCAAGAATCGTCACTTTTTCGTTGATACCTGCAAGGAAAGGAAAGATAAGAATGAATTAGTTGCGTTTTTTGTGATAACGTGTCATGTGAGAAATACTTTAAATTTAAAGGGTTTATCCCTTTCCGACCGGGCCCATTGCATAGGTAAAATGTGACTTAAACAAAACCTTTCCTCTCGCTTTCTAAACGTCCTATTCATTGTTTTATTGCTCACAACGCTAGTGCCAACATCGCAGCTGCTACGAAAAATAGAAAACCGGAGCAAGCAAGTGTTTAAGCAATTGCTTCGATTTAGATTTTATTATCCCTCATTTTTTACCTACACAATTGTGTGGGCTCGGTCGGAAAGGTTTATCATAAGTTTTGTTTCTCATAACATGCATTGGAACAGTAAGTAGAGGATAAATCGAAAGTCCATTATTTTCATCAGTCGAAGGAACGGATTTCAAACTTTTGATAAATATCGACAATTTCGATAACGGGAACGAATACTCTGATTAGCTAGCTATCCAAAAATATATATGTGAAATGCCGTTCATCAGAGAAAAATCTCTGAGTAAACATTAATAAAATAATGAACCTAAATTGTAGTCTATGTTATGCCAAAGAAAACAACTCGTTCCCGAGATTTTGGTCCTAATTCGCAAAAATAAGCTAATATTGAAGGATTACATTTGTTTTGCTAACAGAAGCTTACATTAGATACCCTTCAAGTAACACCCAGGAAGGGGAACTGGACAATTGCACCATGATCTTCTGAAACGAATTGAGCTTGTTACACGCATCCGAGGCAGTAAACTGTTGAGATGCGAAAATCATAACGAAAAACAAATACATAAAACTGTGTGTGTGCAAGTGAGGAAAAGATTGAGCGTAAAGTAGCTTCGCAGTCATAAGCGTGTAGGGCTTTATGCAAGCTCAGTTCTTTTCCCACAGCGAAATGAATGGTTGGAGAAATACGGCTGGGAAACCCCAAAAGTATCAATTTTGCTGCACCGCACTTTGCACATATGGGTTCAAGTGCAAATAGAAACCATCGTCTTCGAGTACACCGACTATGTCGTCGTCTTTCGTAGCAACAAATAGATGGTGCAATCGGCTCACTCCTTCCAAAAGGAGCTGCTTGTTGAGCAGGGCAAAGGTGAATTGCCGTTCCTCTCACCTCCCCCTGCCGAAAGCAGGGATGCAGTGCGAAGGAAGAGGGCATTACCTTGCTTGATATGTGTCTGTCTTGGCTGATGTGAGAAACTACTGCAAGACTGGCTTGTCGTCATTGTCGTCGTCGACGTCGCCGCCGGGGTTGTCGGCAAGGACTTGTATGGAACCAACCATCCATACCATCATCATCCCGATGCTTATTGGTGCACCGACCGACTGACTGGCGAGTGGCAGCTCCACCGCCGGCGTCGTCGCATGCTCCGGAGGAATGCAAGGAAGTTGTTGAGTAGAGAGTTGCCATCCGGAAATAGAGTTAAGTTTTGCTATAATATTTACATTCACTTTTCACTGCAACTAAGTGGATCGACGGAAGTACGTGAGCGTGCGCAGCAATGCCAACAATGCATGGGTGTGCAATTTGTGGTGGTGCTAGGGTAGGGGAATACAGCGCCCAGTGGAAGCTATTTTCGTTCCTAGGGTTGGAAATCAGAAATCTAAGTTTCCAGCTAAATCAAATAGAAAACTATTTCGGAAGCGTACTTGAGTAGCTTCGATTTTAGTGAAGCAGGAGAGAATGAGCAGTCGTGAAATTTTGTTTCTTCGCACTAGATCGTGCAGCACGGCACGGGTGCCTTTTATGGTTTCATTAGTTCGCCTAGCTGAGTAATTTTGAGAATGTGAGGAATTTAGTAAACGAATAGAATAAACAATGGGGTAAGCAATAAGATCTGGATAAGAGTCCTAAGCGAGTTCAGAAGTGGTTTGTAGTATGCTCATATATCGACAAGAGGCTCTTATTTGGAGTCACTAGAATCGTCGTGCTAACTCTCTAGTTGTTCTGTATTTAAATAGTCTAAGGTCTCTGGAAGAAGAATCCTCAAGAAGTCAAAAACAAATATTCTCTTTTTTCAACTTTTTCAGCCCAATGCAATTTAGACGCATGTATAAATGGCATTCAATATTCAATATATGTATGCACGTTCACGAATTATTTAAGTTGGATTTATTGAGACATGAGAAAAAGGTTCATATACGATCAAAAATTTGTTTGTAGGTTCTTACTCTTGACAATAAAATCGATAGAATTTTGTACACAAATGCATTTTTACTAAATTACTATACTAAATTAAATTTATTTCAGAAAGACGGCTCTTGAATGTGTGCCTGAAACTATAGTATATTTCCGGAAATTATTGATCTTGCGGTAGGTTCGTATCAAACGCAAACATAACACTGCAATATGGCTTACACAAATTTAACCGCCTGTAATGTTTTTGCAAAGCTAACAATCTTTAGCTCAAATATAATAAAACTGACGGCCGAATATAAAAAAAGAATAGTTCTTTGATGAAGTTATCGACAAACCAGAATTGTTGGACTGAAAAAAAAGGTTTTTAGTACAATACTTTTATCAGTTATAATTTACTTCCGCACGGCTTTCGAAGTTTAATCATGTTCTGACAAGCACTAAAGAGTAATTTTTGAAAACAGCTTATGCAAAATGGTGCTATATATATTGTTTCATCACCATGTAGAAGATAATGTACAAGTTTAAACAAAAAAAAACTAAACTTCAATTCGAAATTCGACCTTCTGTATATTTATACACAAGCCAACTGTTTAATGTACAGGACAATTACGAGGCTGGCGCTACGATCCTACTGACACTAACAGTCTCTCCCGAGCTGAGAGTCGAACCTACGACGACTGTTTGTTAGGCCAGCATCGTAACTCGAGACCAGCTTGGAGGGCTGTTTAAAAAGTATTTTTGGTAAAAACATGATAAAACATAAGTTTCTAGAGTAACCTTGCATATCAAAAAAGCCACAACAAAAAATCAGTAAAGGTTTTGAATTTGAATTTAAATAAAGAATGAACGTATGTAACTAAAAAAAAAACTCCGTCGCAATGTCAGGGAAGGTACGTGCGGGTAACTCCTCCGGGAGTACTCTGCCACCACCCAGGCAAAACGATCCTGCGAATGGGCTAAAGGTTCGCGTGGGAAACTCCTCCGGGAGTGCCCCACAACCACCCAAACGCAACCCTGCGATTGGGAAGGTACGCAGGATGCTCCCCCGTGAGTGCCCTGTCACCACCCAAAAAACGCAACCCCGCGGCTGCTCGGACGGTTCCGCCGAAGACTCGCAAGAGTGTGAAGCATCAACCACCGAAAAGTCGCACCCCCCGGAGTCAAAAACCGCCACAGTGTGCGCGACGACCTTCTGTTGCCAATCGACTGCTGCAACCGAAGCCGAACAGTGAGGAAGAGCAACTTCCATCAACCAGCCAAACCGCTGTTGGCAGCCGTCAGCCAATACCAGGATCATCTTCCGATCCGGACAAAGACGGCAACTTCTCTGCAAAGTGAGCAGCCTTCGCTGCGAGCAAGCGAATCTCCATCACGCAAAAGGCGCCTCGGGTGTTCTTTGCAGGAGATTCGCCAAAGAGCAGCTAGCGGCTGCTTTCATCCAGGAGCCGTGGATCAACGAATCCAAAGTTCTCGGACTTAACGCTCCTAACGGTAGGTTAATCTACTGTGACACGCAGTCCAAACCAAGGACTGCAATTCTGCTAAATAGAGAATTAAAATTTTTACCTATTACAGAATTTATCCAACGCGACGTCGTTGCCGTCACGGTTGAAGTACCGACAACCAGAGGAAAGCAGGAAATGGTTGTCGCGTCGGCCTACTTCCCGGGCGACCAAGGTGATATACCGCCACCCGAAGTTGCTGCGCTCGTGCGGTACTGCAAGGCCATCAACAAGCCGTTTCTGATCGGCTGCGATGCCAACGCTCACCACACGATCTGGGGCAGCTCGGACACCAACACCAGGGGTGAGTACCTACTTGAATACCTTACTTCTAACGATGTCAATGTATGTAATGTAGGGAATAACCCCACGTTTATCAACGCTATTAGACAGGAGGTCCTTGATCTCACTATGTGTAGCGCCTCTATTTCTGAAAGGATTAAAAATTGGCATGTCTCCGATGAAACTAGTTTGTCGGACCACAGACACATCGTTTTTAATATAGAGGCTAACCCTCTGAAAAGAGAGCTGTTCAGAAATCCTAAGAATACAGATTGGGAATCCTTTAAGGAACGCCTGATCGATTCACGAACTTTCAGTTACAGCAACATTCGAAATTCTGTTGACCTGAATTCGGCAGCAAATGATCTACAAAACAGAATCATGGATGCTTTCGACGCTAACTGTCCACTAACACAGCGGTCAGTATGCCGTGACGTACCCTGGTGGAATGATCAACTTAGTGACCTTCGTCGGGAAACTAGGCGGTTGTTCAACAGGGCAAAAGTCACGTCTAACTGGGACGACTACAGGGCGTCCCTCACCAAATACAACGCCGAGCTACGCAAGGCTAAACGGAAATCCAGAGTTAGTTTCTGTGAAAGAATCCAAACTCTGCCGGAAGCTATGCGGCTCCAAAAGGCGATGTCCAAAGACCATACTAACGGTTTAGGACAGGTGAGGAAAGAGGATGGATGCCTCACTGTCACTACCAAGGAAACGCTGGAGGTTCTTATAAACACCCACTTTCCTGGATCGACAGAGACCGAAGAACTGAATAGTGATGGGTCGCGGCAGGACAATTCGAGACATATGGCGTCTCGGGAGTCCATCCTGCTGGCCCGTCGACTGTTCACGGAAGCTTCAATAGGTTGGGCTCTAAGCTCATTCGACCCTATGAAGTCTCCTGGTCCAGACGGCATACTACCCATCTTTCTACAAAAGTCGGCCGCAGTTATCATGCCGAACTCATCAACCTCTTCAGAGCCAGCTTTATCCTGGGCCATATTCCGGATAACTGGCTGAAGGTGAAGGTAGTGTTTATCCCCAAAGTTGGAAGAAAGGACAAAACCCTACCTAAAACTTTCAGACCCATAAGTCTGACTTCATCGCTTCTCAAGTTGATGGAGAAAATAATGGATAAATATATCCGTGATGAGTTTCTTAAAGACTCCCCGCTGAACAGGAACCAACATGCCTATCAAAGCGGCAAGTCAACAGAAACTGCTCTTCACAGCTTAGTGACGTTGATTGAAAAGTCCCTAAGTTATCAGGAGACGGCGCTATGTGCCTTTCTTGATATTGAAGGGGCCTTCGATAACACGTCCTTTGCATCAATCGATACGGCTCTTTCTCATAAGGAAATCGACCAAACTTCAAGGAACTGGATACACGCAATGCTCTCTAGCAGAGTGATCACAGCAACCTTGGGAGATTCGTCTGTAACAATGTCAGTGATCAAGGGGTGTCCGCAAGGAGGAGTTCTCTCGCCCTTGTTATGGTCACTAGTTGTCGACGCACTTCTCAACAAGCTTTCACAGCTTGGTTACGAGGTCATTGGATACGCCGATGACATCGTCCTCATCGTCAGAGGTAAAGATGACGCAACTCTGTCGAGCCGAATGCAAGCGGCTCTGAATACCACCATGTCATGGTGTTTACAGGAGGGTCTTAACATAAACCCCTTAAAAACAGTCCTAATTCCATTCGGCAGACGAAGGACGATCTCCATCACTCCTCCAATACTGAGTGGAGTTAGACTGGGCTTCAGCAATGAAGTCAAATATCTCGGAATTATTCTGGACAAGAAACTGAACTGGTCTGCACAACTGGATCATGCCGCTAAGAAAGCGATCTCAGCGATCTGGGCCTGCAGAACTCTCTTCGGTAAGACCTGGGGACTGAAACCAGACTTGGCACTCTGGTCTTACAAGACCATTGCCCGACCAAGAATCACCTATGCTGCCCTAGTGTGGTGGCCTAAGGTGAACGAAGTGACTGCGCAAGCCAAACTCAAAAAAGTTCAAAGACTTGCATGTCTTTCGGTTACCAGCGCTATGCGAACAACTCCAACTGCAGCCATGGAAGCTATGCTTTGCCTACTACCTCTACATCTTCATGTGAAAAAGGAAGCAGAGCTTGGCGCTCTAAGGTTGCAAAGGAGGAAAACCATACTTGAAGGGGACCAAATCGGCCACCTTCGCATACTTAGGGAGTTCAAACTAACTCCGCTATTAACCACAGTCTCCGACTGGATGGACGTTAGGTCCAACATGGATATTCCATATAGAGTGATTGAAACAAACCGCTCTATGTGGAACAATGGAGGGCCTAATCTTCCACCTGGCATCGTCAATTTTTATACGGACGGCTCGAAAATGGGATCCCTAACGGGATCTGGTATATACGGACCCGGTATCAGGGAAACGTTTTCCCTGGGAAAATGGCCCACCGTTTTTCAAGCAGAGGTATATGCCATATATATCTGCGCAAAAATATGTCTGCAACGCAACTACAGACATGCGAAAATCGGTATATTCTCGGACAGTCAAGCAGCACTACTAGCACTTAAGTCCGTCAAATGCGCTTCCAAACTTGTTTGGGAATGCATTGAAACTCTACGGGAACTTTCCCGACAGAATTCAGTTTTTCTGTTTTGGGTGCCCGGACACTGCGGAGTCGAGGGTAATGAACACGCTGACTACCTAGCAAGACAGGGATCAGCTCAGCGGTTTATTGGTCCCGAGCCGTTTCTGGGTACGTCCATTTCCGCTATCAAAAGCGAACTATTAACTTGGGAAAGGCTAGATATAGTATCCCAATGGCAACAGGCACAGGGTTGTAAACAAGGCAAACAGTTTATCTATCCGAACCCTGGAACCGCCAGAAAGCTACTTAGTCTAAATCGTAGTGACCTACGGATAATCACGGGACTCCTCACCCGACACTGTCCCGCTTTTTATCATTTAAAGAAAATCGGCGTAGTGTTGAACGACACCTGCCGATTCTGCAAATCTGAACCAGAGAGTTCAGAGCATTTGCTTTGCTCTTGCGAAGCTCTTGCTTCCTCTAGGTACAACTTCTTAGGAAGTTACCTTTTAACTCCATACCAAGCATGGAGCTCCAATCCCAAGCAGGTCATTAGTTTCATCAACTATGTTGTACCTAGTTGGGGTACAGGTTTACAACAAAACAGTTCTACTCCATCAATGAGTACGAACAATCCGTAACCTGTGCACAGCAATCGGGGCCCGCCACAAAAGACAATCAGCAAGAATGTCGCAGTGGCATTTCAGTACCCAGTGCCCTTCAGGCATACAGAGGAAAAAAAAAAACTAAAAATATTTCGAATAGATACAGTTAACCATTCCGTCGATAGAACTTTTGATGACTAGTTATGAAATGACAGTATTTCCAAAAACTCTTTTGCGTAACTCATTATTTGCTTACGATATATGTTGTAGCAACAGATGCAAGTTTTTGCGCTAATTCAAATATGGACTCACCTCTTCACACGTGAGAGAAAAAAACGATCCAAACAATAGACTAAACATAAACAACTGCTTCACACCGAAGACAGATCTGTACGCTGGTAAGGTTACAGCATCGCTTTTTTGGAATGTGCGTAGGATGTGGGATACTTTTAGAAAGAACTGTACATTATACTGGGATACGGTTATATGGGAAAAAAAGCGATGGTGTTATTTATTCGCTCCCATACTTTTTTCGTGTTCCTTATGGGTCCTAGAAACCGTGTTACTTTTCGAATCGATCGGTGGAACTATATTTTTGCGCCCGATTTTTCAAGTTTCCATGCGGTTTTATATGGGAAAATCCACTTTTTCAAAACTTATTCTCTAGAGATGTCCAGTTGGCTAAATATATCATTACATGATATTCGTAGGAAATTTTTCTGGGAAATTCTGCAGCAGTATTGCTAGTAAAATTCAATGGTGAGCCGTTCGCCAGACATTCAATCAGTTTGGATTGAATAACTTTTTTTACAAGCATTATAGCGCCTTACGGTCTTCAGAAGAGATGTTCCTAATAAAATTTCCTACAGATATCGTGTATCGATATCTTTTTTGGAGCCAACTAGACATCTTTAGAGAATAAGTTTTGAAAAAGTGGATTTTCCCATATAAAATCGTACGGAAACTTTGAAAATCGGGCACAAAAATATAGTTCCACCGATCGATCTGATCGGTTGTTATAGGACCCATAAGGTACACGAAAAGTGCATGGGAGCTGGAATTTATTTTTTGTCCCACTCTACTGTACATAATGAAGCGTTTGTATGTTTAAATGAAAAAAATCACCGCATTTGCTCAGGAAAAACTTTTGTGCTTTATTGCATCGGCCAAAACCAAAGTTCGAGCTACTTCTACACATACTTTCTGTAATAGAGGGGGATGTTTTGTAATGAATTAATTATTTACTAATATTTATTCAGAATTTAAATTGTGTGTTCTGCCACAAACGGTGACATATCAACACTATTACATATATTTTAAGCTTTCTTTCATTGAAAGATTGTAATATCTTCCGCAGTTAAGTGAATATAATTGTAAAAAAATTGTAAACCTACTTGTCAAGAAAAAAAGGAATTTAAAATTAAACCTCAATCTAATCTTACACCTATCTTATTTTTTTTTGAATTGAGGATTGCAACGATTTTTGTCGGAATTTGTTGATAATTTGGCTTGACATATTTTCTAATGTTTCTACATTAGTGAGCTTATGTAGCTCGTTCGTGCTAAACCAGGGAGGACGCTTCAAAATCATTTTCAAAAGTTTATTCTGAATCCTTTGAAGTGTCTTCTTCCTGGTTGCACAACAACTTGTCCAGATGGGAACTGCATATAACATTGCTGGTCTAAATATTTATTTGTGAATTAACAGTTTATTCTTGAGACAAAGTCTAGAATTGCTGTTGATAAGAGGATACAAACATTTTATATATTTATTGCACTTTGTTTGGATATTCTCAATGTGCTCCTTGAAGGTAAAATTTTTATTATAAATTAGCCCTAAATATTTAACTTGGTCAGACCAATTTAAGATTGCACCGTTCATCTTAATAACATTATTATTGGTGGGTTTGAGAAAAGAAACTCTTGGTTTATGGGGAAAAATAATTAATTGTGTTTTTGATGCTTCGGGAGAAATCTTCCATTTCGACGAATTCGAAGAAAATATATATATATTCAGCAGGTTTAACCTGCTTTGCTTTTAATTATGAAAATCGAGAGAATCTCAGAAAAAAACGTCTGCTTAAGCAGATATTACAAGAAACAACATTTGCTATTTTTGGTACGGATTTTATTTTGTGCAAATAAAATTCGTACCAAAAACAGCGAATATTCGCTTCGTCTAATAAAAAAAAGTAAGTTTCGCTATTCTCGCTTCCACGTTTGCAAAGCTGGTCGTTCTTTTCTGTAAGGCAATGAAAATGACCACCTTCGTAAACGTAAAAGCGAGAATGACGGAGCTTGCAAAAGCTGTATAACGGGTGACAACTAAAAATCTGGAATTTTTTGGGGCTCTTTTACTCCACAACGAACACACTCAGAGAGAAATGAAAGCATGTATATGAAAGCTCTATCTTTCGACTTTATGCCAGTATTTTTTGTTTTGTTTATGCATGCTTATTTTGGTTCAAAATGGCGTCCAAACAAGGAGCATTCCGAAAGTGCATTGTACAGTTCGCTATGAACTGCACAACAATTTTGGCAAAAAATTTCATGGTAAACTATTTTGAAAGCAAAAATCCTCTGGTTTTCATTGTGTATGGTTTCCTGCAAACCTGAACTATAATCCGCCAGGAGGGTAGTGGAAGACCGGCCAGAGTAGTGACCGGAAAAAGACTTTTTTCTTTTTGTCAAATCATGATTCAATCCTAGTGGTTTGGCTTTCAATCAAAATATATACCAAAACGAATGTTTCAACAACATTTTGATTCCATTTCCTCCAAAACACCATACAGATGGAAAGTATGTGTTTTGGCTAGAGAAAATATCATCACAGTACGTCAAAAAAAAAAATAACACAAACGCTTCTGAACAACTCCATTTGTACTCCAAATACGCAACCCAACGAATACATTTCAGTGACGTCCAATCGATGATTTCTTTGGGATTTTAAGTTCCTTCGGTGCAAAAATAACTGGAGATCAACGAATTGCGAACAGTTGATCGGTAGAATCAAGAGATGCATTTTCGATGCGGACTTGAAGACCGTACAACGCTCTTGTTTCAGCATCATAAGAAAACTTCATCGAAAGGCCAGTAACGGACCTTTCTCAAATGTTCAACATTTTTTGTTAGTTCACAATGAATGTATCTTCATGAGGAATAAATCAGTTTTTCTCTAAGTTCTTTCGTCTTTTTGGTAACTGTAGAAAATTTTTCCAAATTTTTAGTTGTCAACCGTTAGTTGTATGCACTTCGTATCCATCATCTCTCGGAAGATATTTAAGACCTGCTTCTGGTAAGAAAAAAGAGGGAGCGTCAGATTTCATTTGCAATGTTGGTGGGGGAACATAGTTTGAAGATTTTTTTTATACATAAAAGCAGTATAGACATGCGGCGCGCGTTTTTTGTTAATCTAGCTTCTGGAACAAAAGCGAAAGGCGATTTGTTTTTCGCTTTGTTTCTTGTGCGGCAGAAGACAGTTTTCTACTGCAGAATAGACGGGAAAATGGCGGCTGCTAGGAAGGCAGCAGGAATTGTGCTTATTAACTACTAACTGAAACGAAATTCGGTTTTTGTTTAATGATTGGGGGTTATTTCTCCAATGCGGAAACTGTCCTTCTCAAGACAAACAAATCTACAATTGAAAAGTTAATGATTTTTCTCTTTATAAATGCATATGAAGGGGAAAAAAGTGTTGTAAATTTCCTTTTTCTTCTTCATCTTTATCTCAACTTTAATTTTTTTCCAACCTTCATTCTCAATAAAAAAAAACGCTGCAAATTTTGACCTAAAACGGATAATGTTTTTGGTATAAAAAGTGAGCGCGCGTTTTACAGCTCATTTAAAGTTAAGGTGAAACGGGACGTGGTCGCGATTAACTCGAATTTTGCAATCCAATTTTCTCTTGATTTATCATCCAGAACATCCTTCTGCTGTAAATTTTTTTAAATTTTAGGCATCTAAAACTGAAATGATTTGGCTTATAGCGGTTTAACAGACATTCTCATCCAATTTCATATCGTTAAATGTGATAAATTAGAAGTAATTACTTGTAAATTGTCACAAGCTGCTTCTTTGTTCACGTGAAACGGCCGAACGGTAAACAAAGAGATGTCAAAACTTGGCATGGCCAAAATATGTTCGCTGCAGAAAGAGGCAAACATATTTCGGCCATGCGTATAACCACTTTTTCAACTTTTTCCAACATGTTAGAGTATACAAACTGTTTCTATGACATTTTATTGATGTTACTAAAACAACGAATTGTTTCAAAAGCATACATATTTGTTGCAATAGCTTCCGGACGTTGACTTGTATATTACCACTTCCTCTTGTCTTTGGGTTGACTCAGCCATGACTTCGAATATGTATGAACTAATTCCAAAATAACACTACCTAGAGCCAGTTTTTCGCCGAAAATTATAGTGTAGTATGATTCTTAGGTGTGTTATTCAATGTTGCATGCATAATTTTCTAATATTAATTGAGTTTATCAGATAAAATGCGTAAAATGTTACCGGGTGGGCCAAAATATGCATGTGGGCCAAAATACCCCCGTTACCCTACATGAAACTTTTATTAATTGTTTTCACAACTGTTGCATGCCTGAAGTAGCAATATGAGTGCTGTTTATTCAGTGGAAGCCGATTTTTTTACGCTCAAACTACAAAAGTAGAAAAAACTCTAACCTAAAAATTGTATAGGAAAAGACCACAATCCCGTTTCACCTTAAAAGCGCGTGAAACGGATAGTTTATTTTTTATTCCAAAAACTGGTGAATATACAACTTTATTCTCAAATGTCGAAGTACATGCGTGCGAAGTACGTTCGTGACTGCCGAAAGCGTTCTCAGGAGCAAGGAATTCTTTTTGCACCTGTTGAAAAAATACTTGCGTTGACTAGCAGTAATGAAATTGAAACCAATGACATTAGCAAGTATCAATTAAGGACGTGGTAATTTTAGTTTTCTACCCTCTTGCTCACTGTGTCAAATACAACCTTCTAGTTTTTTCGTTGGTAATGAATGTATATGAACTACAGAGGCAGTCCACGCTACTTCGCATATCGATGCTGAGCGATCACTTCCGATTTCGCCGAAACTTTGCCTAGCTGTTCCTTTTTGATAAATAGGTAATTTTATGATATCAATTCTTCATGTAGACTCACGACAGCTGTTTTAAGAGGGCCTATCCATAAATATGACTGATGAATAAAGTTTTCTATATAAAAAAAAGGTTTGAATGCTTGAGTTGGTGTCCTCAGTCAGATTTTTCAAATTGTCACAAATTAGAGGGTGACTGGTTCTTTTTTGGGAGTATTTCAGGGGTTAATAGAGGGCCACCGTTAATATACTCAGAGTTATTTAACTTTAAAGTTTCTTTAATACACTGACAAAAAACGTGGTATAAGAATAGCTGTAATATTTTATTTTTATCGTTCCTATTAAAATGAAATGTGAGTTTTAAGTGCTATAATGATCAACTTAATTGAATTTGTAAACCAACAACACCAAAATCTTATTAACTGTTAACAAGAACCGTTTGAAATTTATTTATTTTTCTGTTTTTTTTTGCATTTCGTCTTGCAGGTAAAAACCCACTATTGAATAGTGGAGATGCGAAAATTATTCCCCCCAGAAAAATGCCAATCACTCAACGTTGCTTGAATGGAACAACACTAGGAACAAACGTCATATAATTACAAATACCAAATGACTAAAGACGTCTCATTCACCCTGTCATTAATCACTGCTCTCTGTTGTCGCATTTGCCAACTCAACGGTGGACCTCTTCAGCTGCCTTCATAGCCGATAAACGATATTACACAGTCCTGCTCAACCCCATGCCAGCAGTTGACACAGAAACTTGACGTGAAACAAGGTTTACTCATTGTCGACGCTCTCGGGACTGAAATTAATAACACACTAATAATAGAAATGTTACACCAACGTCCAGAGATCTCCTCGGCTTCGCTTTTTGTTCCCGCCAAAGGCAACCTTAACACCTACCCCATCAATCGCCGTCATTGTCATCAATCCGGCAACCAAGCGAAACGGGAATGAGTCCAATTTTCTCCCTCTGTTACGGTAAGGGAAAGACTGATGATTTCTTTTCTTAGCCTTGCGAGAATGTCGGGAAAAGTGTGCTCCCATCGTTGCGTCACCACACCAACTTTTTCCATGGCTGTATTGCCAAACAGCAAATGGATGCTGTTTGCCCTCATTTGCCCTGAAAGCAAGCCGCTTTTTGTTTTATTTCGCAGCAGCCAATCATCGGGCAGCACTTTGATTGGTCTCTGATGAGAAATTAAATGATCGAAAAATGAAACCGCAAAATCGATTTCGGAAATCGAGCAGAAATTGAGTTTATTGAGCGCGGTATATCCGGTCCGGATGACCAAATATGTGGAACGGTCAACGGAAAGGCAGTAATGCTGCTTATAATAAATGGAAAATTACATCTGATGGTGGATATATTAAAAAAGTAAATTCAATCATTCTTTCCGAATTATAATAACAACCTTATTTTCATCTTAAACGTTCGTTCATCCCACCCAACATTCCAGCTACAGTCGACCGAAAGTGAATCCCGAAATACACCTATTTGTTTTCCACCGGCTAAGTCACGCAGTGTTGCGACACGTTTCCGAATGGTTCAGACTGTGCGGATTGAAAAGTCGGCATTCGTCCCCCCAGCCACCCATCCGAAGCTACATACTTACAATGTTCTGCATGGATGACTTTTCTGAATTCAGTAAATTAAATTTTGCTCCATCATTCTTTAGAGCCCCGTTGCCTCGCCTCGCCGGTTGTGGCGTAAAGGATTGCCATCCACCGGTCTTCTTCTGCTTTAAAGACCTGAAGATAATTTCTAGCCAGAGCTGTTCGATTCTCGGCACCTAAAAGCCGTTTCCACAGTTGATTCGAATGTCGAGTTGTCGCGTAGTTGTCGCGTAGTTACTTGTCAAGTTTAAACGATTCCGGTTCTTCGCTTCACTGTATCCTGCTAAACCACCGACATCGCCAAATAGCGCCAGTCTGGAATAGAGCCAGTCAGGCTCTGTACGAAAGTGTAGGTGTGTAGTAGTTTAACGAGAAAACGACGTTTCGGAATGTTGATTCTGATGGCGAAGACGACCGACGACGACAGCAGAGCGTCGCAAAGTAAAAAGTTTCACCTCTCAAGAAGGTGTGCTGTTGTGTTGTCACTTCGCTATTTTCCAGCTCGAACTCGTGGTTTCACTTCTGGAGCGTATTCAGAGCACAATCTTCGGAAGGTTGAATACTTTAAACGAAGACC
The DNA here is from genome assembly GCF_029784165.1 of Wyeomyia smithii. Lineage (NCBI taxonomy): Eukaryota > Metazoa > Arthropoda > Insecta > Diptera > Culicidae > Wyeomyia > Wyeomyia smithii. The sequence continues at coordinate 184,151,822 of NC_073695.1, read as the reverse complement.
CGTCGCGTCTATTGTTGCATAAATCAAGCGGATTGCCGATAGCAGAAAGATGACACAGCGAACAACCGAGCCGTTATTGATTTCCATCACTTACGGGAAGCAGACGAAGGGGATAGAAGCGACGGTACCGAACGGTAATTTAATTGAAGCGAGCCTTTCCGATCGAAATGGGAAAAGTTAAAAGCTAAAGGATTGAGAATTTCGGCAAAAGGGAAATTCGGGCTGCGCAAATTGGTTGTCAAGTTTTTAAATCGATATTTGGGTCTTGGGACTGGCACGAACGACGAAAGTTTTCCGAAAATAAGCATTAATAGCAATTTGGTTATTGATCCAAAAAAGGTGACGAAAGAAAGTTTAAGGGGTTTTGGTGGTGTTATCGGATGAATTGAAAGCTTTTGCGGAAGTGGTGCATAGAGGGTACGCAAAATTACCGCATTAGATAATCTTATTCTCCGAAGACTCCAAATGAGTACAAGTTAAGGTTTTCGTAGCAGTTCTCCAAGTGTGGTATTTCATCGGTGTGCAACAAACATTATTTTCTTGCTGCTAAGTTTTACTGGAATTTTATGGAAAGTATTTTTCCCACTGGTCTGTAAATGTAAAATATATTGTAGATAAGTCCATCACTAGATATCGTAGAATATACATATGGTAACAAACAAACGAATAAACAAAGAAATATTAAGTTATGTATATTAATTATGATAGTCTGTAAATCAATTTCAATTGGTTGTACAGCAAGGATTTATATTTTACTCATGTCGTTTTCGTTTTCGCGGTGTAGCTACACTCAAACGACACTTTTGACACCGAAAATGTTTTATTTGACTTTTCGGACTACCCTTTTTCTGTCTCTGACTACACTTTTTCTGTCCCTGACGACACCCGAAAAAAGCAGAGTGTACTGTAGGAAGTTACCAACACATTCACACGTATGTGTCAAAACTAGTTTGATTTGGTTCTCGTTCCACGTGGTAAAGTGTCAGGTAAATTTTTTTTCAGCACATTTGCGAGATGGACATATGAAATGGAAAGAGACAAAATGACGAATGTAATATTAATGACCAAAATAAAACGAATTGACAGCTATCCCATTATTACGCATACCAATGCAACGACACTGAAAATGTTTTATTTGAAGCTGCAAAGTATAGTCCGCTACACCGCGAAAACGAAAACGCATTAGCATATTTATCGGACGTTCTATTTTCTCAATTATTCAACAGTTCAACTATTGTTGTCAGCTCTCTCTATGATGTAATTGTGTTCAGAGCACGTTCTTTTTTGTCATTTTATATAGAAATTACGCAAAACATTGAAGTAAGGCTAGAAAATCATCAATTCCTTAAGGGGTTAAATTGGTCAAAATCGAGGTCGCCAGACGATAGTTTAGATTGGTGAACTCTTCAAAGGGAGGAACGTATACTATGGAAGTGTCAACAGAAACGTCGTGTCACCAGGCACATCAATCAAAGCATCATCTAGTCGGAGTATTGAATTTCTTTATAAAAATACCTTTACAAATATATTATTAGAAAGGGAGAAGATGGGCCTTTTTTGCAAACATCAAAATTGTTAGTCGCCGTATTGTCAGGGAAGGCTTAAACAGCGACTGATTCGTATTCCAAACCTTGCTATAATCAAGAGGCTTCTCGGTCTCAAGCGTTGTTAACTACGTTTCTATACGGGAGTTGTTACCAGACAGTGCCCTGCTCTTTACCACCTAAACCTGGGTCATTGTGAAGCCCTTGTGTTTGCAAGGTTATACTTTTTCGGATGTTACCATATCAGGTAAGGAATTCCAATCCCAAAAAGTTGTTTGTCTCTTTGACTAAGCGATACCGAATTGAGGCACAGCATTACTACCAACCAGCCCTGCTCCATCAATGAGTACAAGTTTCTCGTAATCTGTATACAGTAATTGGGGCCAGCCACAAAACATAATCAACAAGATGATCTGTGTCTCACCAGCTTTATCCAAGACAGTAGCTCCGTCGCGGGATTATACATATAAGCAAAGCAAAACCTTGATACTACATTCCGATTCAGATATTGACCTTTTGTTTATTATACACAGACTTTGCAGTCAACTGTTTAACCCTCTAGTGCCTAAGTTAATTTTCAGACGGAGTTCGAAAAAATCACTATGAATCTTTTTAAACATTTTTTGAGTATTGATTAAAACTTTTTAGAGGTGTGATTGAGGACCGTCTAAAGGCGGCACTGGACACTAGGGGGTTGAGTGTACAGGACCAGTGTGTCGAACAGTTGACATTTCTGCATGACACCGTATCGAAAAGTACTGTTGCCTCACTCGCAGACTTCGACAGCAGCGTTCAACTGTACGCTTCTTTATTTGAGAGAATCGTGTGACGAGAAACCAACACGGGTGGTTAACGATTTTCTGTTGTGTCGATCTTCGGCCCGGGTGACATCTCGACTGTCGCACTCTCCGAATGACAATAATTGGCAATAACGCGACAGTTTAGAACAGCAATATAATGGAAAATATATAATTTCTGTATTCTGCCGAAGAATATCATCAATCGTGTAAACCAGAAGATTTGAATCTTAATAACTTCGTCGTTAGTTTGGATCTAAACTGGTTGTAACTTGAAACACGAATGCTTGTGAAAGCTACATATATCTTAGAGCAAAGTAATATTTAAGTTAGCAGCCGTTCGTGCTGAATCACGTACATGGAAAAGTTACAAGTACGACACAACATATACGACAGAATACCACCCGTGACCCGATATTATATTTATTTTATTATTTCTGTTTTTTGTTAATACAAAGAAGTCAGAAAATCTATGTGTTTTAATATTTATCTATAAATCATTCATTTGATCAAACTAATTAAGTATTTAAGCATAATTCAACTAGAGTTTTAAGTGGCGTGAATCTTTGGGAATGAATATTGAAAGCTTTAGAAAAAATACAGAAAAATTTCATATAGTTAAATGTCCCATCCTCTCATGTTACAAATTAGGGGAACAGTCTTTTCGATAAGCTCGTTGTTAAGCTTGACCAGTAGTATGCTCTCTATCGTTGAAATTTTCAAGCTTAGTCCCAAGCTGTGATCTAAATTTGTATATTGATGATGATAGATGATGCCATGCAGCAGTCAATCAGCGATTGAAGCCTGAGACAATCTTCAACAGTCTCAATAAGTTAGAATATTTTTGTGTTGTCTGCGTACAGTAATCGTGTGCCACATGGAAGGAAGTCATTGATGAACAACGAAAAAAGTAGCGGTCCAAGTATGCTTCCCTGAGGAACACAGGTACTGTTACTAAACCAAGTGGATTGCGACGAGCCCAGCTTAACAGCGATCATACGTTTACGTAGGTAAGAGTCTAGCCACTCTACCATTCCAGTTGCAGTTCCAAGTTTATCGCACTTGGTATGAAGTAGCTTGTGGTCAGCAGCTCTAGATCCGTATGGACAGCATCAATCTGAAGGCTCGGACCAACTCCAATAAATTAGTAGATACAGATCTAGCCGGTAAAAATTCGTGCTGCGCAGTTGAAATGTAGTTTTTTGCGCTGAACATAAGATGGTGGTGAATGATCGCTTCAAAAACTTTGGAGCAAGTACAAGATCCTGATCCAGCTGTAGAGAGATCGTTCTTTGGCGAACTGGAGATCACAGTAGGGGATATTCCGAACGGTGGCAACGTAGAGCAACAATGGATGGCCTTCAAATACACGTTATTCGTGACTAGCAAGAGTAACCTGGTTCAGCTGCGCACCCAGAGGAAAGAGTGGATCACAGATGGAACCTGGTTCAAACTAGAGAAGCGGAGAGAAGCAAAAGCACAAGGAGCCAAGGACGAAGCCCGTCAACGGTATTCGGTTAAACGCACTCGTCGACGGGACAAGCGAGCGTGGGTGGAGGAGAGAGGCGCATCAATCGGCGACAGCCGGCTCCTCTACGGTATCTGACGATCCCTGAGTGGAGCCAGGATGAATCCAAGGATGCCTGTGAAAGTTGCGACCGGACAGCTACTTACCGACCTCACTGACTAGTTAAAACGCTGGTTTGAGCAATTCGATTAACTTCTTCAAGTTTCGACAACCGACCAGCCATCAACATCTCGTCAGGATCCGCCAAGACTGCGACATATCTCTTGCGTAAACTCTACAGCCTTCACTGCAGGAGATCGAAGTAGCTATTGGATGTATGAAATCCAACAATGCTCCCGGAATCGATCGCATATCAGCAGAAAAGCTTAAACTGACCCAATGCTATACGCAAGAATACTGCATGAACTATTCTGGGACACCGTGATATTTTCGGCCGACTGGATACAAGGCGTCATAGTGGAGCCGTGAAGGCCCCCACGAATGGGAATTTCACTGTACGAGACAATTGGCAAGGTATCATGCTACTGTGCATTGTTCTCGAAGTCCAGTGCCAAGGTTTTCTAGATCGGATACAGAAGAAGTTCGACGCGACTCTCCAACTGTGTGGACTATATTGCCACGCTCCGCATTATCCTGGAGTATGTCAATGAATTTCAAGAGTCCCTTATTTGGCATTTATTGACAACGAAAAAGCGAAAAAGCTTTCGACGGATGTATATTATAACCGCTACTGTTCCTCATCGTTATCGAAGAGATCATGGTAGGCGCAATTGACCGCGTTCCGAACCCTGAGCTGCTCTGGGAGCTCATTACCACCTCAACGACTTTGGTTAGGCTGATGATTTTGCATGCAGAGTGAGCTCGATCTGGGGACATGCTCCTCGGTGATTGGTCTTAACATCAGCGCCAACAAAACCAAATCGTTGGATATAAACGTGAACAATTCTTCCAACTGTTAGTGCAATTAGTGGGGAAATTCGAAAGCTTCTAATACCTCGGCAGCCAAATAGCGTCGGATGGTTGTACGAAGAGCGACTTAGGTACAAGGATCAAGAAGGCTAGGGCTGCTTTGCAGGTCATCGTCAACCAAGGCCAGCCCGGACGAACACATACGATTCGCATAGATTCTCTAGGACTCCTCACATTGGATCCCTGAGCGTCCTTGAAAAGGATTCCTAAAAAAAAGAATCCTCAGGAATGCCCTGTATATGGCTCTAGGATTCTTGAATGAGAATCCTGAGTGGGAATCCTCCGGATCGTGTTTGCGATTCCTTTCACGATTCCGTCACCGAGTTAAAGGTATTGTTCGCAAGTACCCCCAACGCTACAACCCTTTTAATAATATCACAGAACGAGCCACACTGCTCCATAAGGAAGCCGATCAATCCATATCGGCTACTGCAGAGCAGACAATGATTGATCAGCCGCTATCATTTTCTCATCGACACCGATCGCTGCTAGAGCGATAGCAAAGCTGGAGCGATATCGGAACTGGAGCTAGAGCCGAAGACATGCTACCGATAAACCCATCGATCGCCGAAGGAATTTACCCGATCGCTTGTAGAGTGAGAATCTCTCACCGGAGAGATGCCACCGATAAGCCGATTGATGAGACGTCGCCATCCTTATCCTTATCCGGATCCTTATCTATTAAAGCGCTGCTGGAGCAGCGCGCCAGTCTCCTTTCAGTCACCGGATAGCATTGGCGGTGGAACCGCATGCTAATCTATTCATTTAATTTAAGGTGAAACCTCATTGAATCCAAAAATGGCCGACTACGAGTCACCACTTCGAATTTTCGAAAGCACAAGACTCGGAAATAGTTAATGCGTTCCCTGTGAAAATGCTATTTGATGTTTGCTGTGGTGAAGCAAACATGAAATAGAATTTTCATAGGGAACGCAATGAGTATTTCCGAGTCTTGTGCTTTTGAAAATTCGAAGTGGTGACTCGAAGTCGGCCATTTTTGGATTCAATGAGGTTTCACCTTAAGTCATTAATTGTAACAGTTAAGGAAATAAAATTAACCATATAGTTTGTGTTAAATGTTTTCAATAAAGCAGTGTTATCAGTGCAAAATGCGTTAGTTGTTGGAGATAAAGGCGCATCATGTCTGGTTATTCTGCTGGGAGTAGCAGAATTCCGTCGATGCTGGGGTTTGGATGCAACTTACAACGAGCTATCGAAATTTGGAGGTAACCGGTCCCATCCTCCAACAGGTATCCTGGGGATTCTTACTCAGGATTCTCTGCGTGTTTTTGTTTTGTTAGGGAATTAGAATTACGTTGTCCATTGATGTGAACTTTTGTAATATACTCTGCGTGTTAGTAAGGGAGTTGTATAAAATTCGTGCCTAAAACCACAACTGAATCTCAATTGCCGAACTCCATCGTTGGTAAAATCAGAACCCAAAAGCAACAGAAAGTCGAGAAAGAAAGTGGCGGTAGTTCGGCCGCACACTTCGGAGGAGTGGCAACGAAATTTGTAAACAAGCACTCACAGACGCAGGGAATCGTAGCGACGTAGAGAAATTAAAGAAGTCGATAGGAGTCTGACCTGGGCCCAGGTTAAGGCTAAAGCGAACAGCCGTCCAGAGATAGAAATCATTCAACTCGGACCTATGCACCACTTTTAGGTGCTAAGGACGCATGAGTATAATAAGTAAATTCGATTCTTTCTCCTAATATAGGGGAACTGCTCCATTATTCATCTCATTGAGCCGATATTCACGAAGAATGCACGGATTAAACTCCAAATTTTCACAAAATCATTGAACAAATAAACTAAATATGCTTACGTGCTCTTATGGAATCGTTCAGCATTTTATATTCATTAAAATAAACTAGATTTATCCTGCATTTTGTAAAACAGACCATTTTTCACAACGCTTCCATATCCATCTCAAAACTTGAATCATGCTCAATTATTCATCTCACGACGCCCCCATATTCATCACACTGTTAATCATGAAAAACACATTATCGTGAATGAATGTAGTCGCAGCCGTAGTATCTAGGTCGTAGTAGGTTACCTAGATGTCCGCTGTAGTTGTTTACTTGCAAAATTGGTAACCTAGGTAACCACTGAAGTGTTGTAGATTTATGTCAATTAGGTCGGAATAATTCAACATTTTCATTATGACTTTTTGTATTAACAGAAACTGATTTGGCAACTTTTGATTTTCTTCAACGCAGTGAAAACAGATGGAAATACATACAGTTGAAATTTAGAAATTGTAGAAAATTCATTTCATATATTTCTGTTATTTCAAGCTTGTTTTAGTAAATTTGAAGTGAACATTTCAAAGATCAAAGTATTCTTACTGCAGCGAGTGATTTTGTTTAGTGATCAAAATAAAAAGTGGTCCGCTGGTGATGAGAAAAACTTTGGTTGGCTGCTGAACGGCTCCCGTTGTAGCTGTATAGAACAATGCGCAGATTTTGTTTTCTGAGGTAGGTGATTGAATTAAATGAGTTTTAGAGTGCAGATGCCCAACTATAATATCAAATTTCGTGCTATTAAGTGAGTTCATGAGAATTATACATTATGAGGAAACTAAAGTGAACTAAGAAGAATCCATTCCATGGATTAGCAGATTGGTCAAAGAAGAAAATATGCGATTTTTCCTGTTTTCAATTGTGTTTTCATGTTGTATGAGATGAATATATGGGCTGAGATGAATAATGGAGCAGTTCCTACATACCAGAAATTTCTGAACGAAATCGATGAGTATGGGTATTTCGGGCTCTCGGTCATGTTTATAAAAAAATACACTAAGCGATTTTTTATATGAGTTTTTGGGCGAATTTCGGAATTTACGTGGTTTTTTACGGTATTTTTGTAACGTACGGAGCAATTGGATTGTATTTGGCAATTTTATGCTGTTTTTCAAAACCCAGAAGCCGCCATTTCGGAATTCAAAATGACGTTTGAAGTTACTTTATGGCTCCTAAGTATCATCACGACTTCGGAAACACCCATCTTGGATGTTATTTAAACATTTTAGACTGTTTTCCAGTAACTGGACTTCACAATCCCGAAAATACCCATTTTAGGTGATATTTGACCATTACAGGTTTTTTTTACAAAAACCGAAAGTCACCATCTTGGATTTTAGGATGGCATCAGGACCTAGTTTCCAGCCTCTAGGCACCTTTCCGAATTTATAAACACGCACCCACATTGGATGGTGATTGATCGCTCAAAACTGTTTTTTTTTTCTAAAACTGGAAGTTGCCATCTCGGGTTCAAAATGACGTCTAGGGTCGCTATCTTACTTCAGATCTCTAGATTTCTTAGCATGTATCTTCCTATGTACCAATAAGTAACGTTTAATATGACTCCCCATTTACTAACATTATGTTGCCTCCCCCATTTTTTTAAGAATGCCAATATTGACGGCGTTAGAGTTTATCTTACCTAATTATAAAGTTTTCATATTCACCCCTTTTATATTTATACCTATTAGGTAATCTGGAATTTTGGCTTGATTAACAAAAGCTCTCGCTAAATTTTTATTTAATTGAGTAAATATATTCATGATTTTTTTTAAAGGAAGCTGTCATATTATTTAAAGATCTGCGATCTGGTAAAACATTCCATGGTTTGTTCCTGTAATGGAAATCAGAATTGCCACAATACACTAGAGCGCATAAGATAGGCTGGCATGAATTTTTGCTCGGAGCAGCTAAAATTCCTTATGTGTACGTTTCAAACCGAACTTTCCGACAGCTCAAAACAAGATTTCCACACCAACGAAAGCCAAATTGATGATGCTGATCAGAGCTGCAAAATAATTGGGTTGATACCGAGAATCAATTCTACTGAAAGTTCACAACGTTACAGCAATCACCGATTTTGAAGCACAAGCCCGTGAATGATACGACAGTAATGCGCCACAACGCTCACTGCGGACCCGTGTGCGACGTTGAATGAAATATTAATATTACACATCCTTTTCACGGGTCAGTAAAATCCACCCGGATTGCGACAGCTAGTGGCTGCGATGGACAGTTATAATTAATTAGCTAGGCCAACAAGCTTCTGCTGTGCTGAATGAACAGCACTGGCGCAAATGAGAATGCGAAATTGTCGTCCATGATCTTGCCAATTAGAGTGAGAGCACGTATTATGTAACCTCAACCGGAGAACAGTAGCAGCAGAGCTTACCGGTTCAGGAAATGCATTATACCTTACGTGTTCCGATGTTTGAACTTCTCAGCGATTCGCTTGGGAGGTTTGCCACTCGGTCAAGTGCGTGACAAACTGACAGTGAGCGAAGCTGCTGCTCTGGGAATGGAGATTGACGTTTACGGTTCAATTTAAAAATTAATTATTTAATTAATTAACTCCTGATTGGTCACCAGAGCGCTCAGGCTAGCTATGCATCAGTGTTTGATTTGTCAGTAAGTCAGGCAGTCGTTCAGATGTTTGCATTCTCCCCGAGTTTGACGGCGGCGCTGATTGGAGTCACAATTCTGTCAAATGTTCTGACAAATTCTGTGTGGTGCGGGAATCGCTTGGATGATTTTTTCTGTGCAAGACGATTCTCAATTTACTGTACAGGGGAGTCAACTGGACTGTTCAATTGTTCTGTTCAGCGAAAGTCTGTTGCTTGAATATCGTTTTCAAATGTACTCCATCGTACGGCAGTTGATAAACAGACGCGTGCCGCTGTAAATTGAAAGCTAGGTTTGAAGAAACGGGGAAATTTTGGTCAAGTGGGTAAATATTTGAAGAATGATTTATTTAGGTTTTATTATGAGGCGGCATTATCGTGAAAACTTCGTCTTCTACTCTCGGTACCTTTTTTTTTACTTCGAAATTGGGCTGAGAGAATTGAAGAACCAGCAAATGAGGCGATTCATCTTCATTCATTAGTTCGCGAATGTCAAGCAAGGAACAGCAACAGCCAGTGGCAAATAGAAAGGGGAATTTTACTTGATAGGTATATTGAATCAGTGCACTGCTGGCAGATTCTGAGAGTTGAAATTTCGTTTGTCTTCAACAAAACAATTTCGAAAATTGAATTCATGCTTGCATCCAAATTTTGTTTTACCTCCGAACTTATTTACTCCTCTCACAAACATCGTTGTAAACATTCACCCGACTGTCATCCGTGGCTGCGTAATGTGTACGGCTTCTTGCGATCGAACCCGGCGAGGTAGAGGTAGCCTCCCCTCTGTGTCTATCACACTGACAGACGAAGGGTACGCATTCCGCCTGCTTACAGGCCCATTTTAAATGATAGATGGAAATCGATCGTTTAGGCATGCCACACGAATTGAGTGAAATGTATTTTCCATAATGACCGAAAACGTTTATCTGCATGTCAGCCGGTTCGAGTCGTTCCGGATTATGTTGGGGGCGGTACAGAGGATGGTGGGCCATGACGTGACGAAGGATAGCAGTACTTTGTGTGTATGTGTTTCAGCACCGGCTAGGCAGGGGGAATTGGAAATGAAATTGGGCACGGATGATGAATTATTCCAGCTTCAGTGAGGAGCGGGACGGTTAAGTTATTCACTCAGAATGCTATTTACGTTGTTTGACAATTGATTGTGTTTCCATTTTCGGTTCCGGTTTGTTTGTATTGTTACCAACGCTTCCGGGTTTTGCGAATTGTCTCGTTTGCATCCTAAATAAGTTTAGTGCTAGCGTAGATGAAAGCCAATTTAGTTTAGCATAGTATACTTTTTCTTTTAGCATTAAGATAACAAGTTTTCGAAATCCTTCTCACCGTGTTTTTCTGTTTAAGCGATTGAGATGTAACTTTCTTTTAAATTTGAAAGCGATTTTCATTTCCTTGGTGTCAGCTTTAAAGTCCGACACCTTACCTTCCCAAACAGACTCCTCGATTTTCTCTCAGCTCAACCCGCACGATAATTGCTTGCGGCGCTCGAGGCTGAATGACAATCACTAGAATAGAACCCGTCAATCAAAACCATTTTTTACCCATGATTGCGTCTTCTTGTCGGAATAAAGAGCCTCAATGTTCATTCATCGAAGAATATTTGCACCACTGCGCTGGTGGGTACGTTTTATCTTCGGAATCTAGGTTACGGTTCCGAAGATTTTTTTCTCGCTTATCTACTTGCTCGCTTACCATCCAGCTCGAGCTTGTCAATTTTTCAACAACCGTCCACCGCCCGGTGCTGCGGTACTGAGAAGACGCTGCGGCAGAGTACTTATTCTTCAATGTTCGAACAATTTTTTATGGGCCACAGTGAACCTTTTCAACCGTGCAGCAAATTCTCAATCGTTAAATCTGAGCCGTGTGTCCTCAGCTAAACGAATAGGGAAAAAATATCTTCCAAGAATCTGTGCAGCTTGGAAGCACATAAAAAATCCACATAAGAGGATCTAGTGACTTCACAGTGTGCATCCTACGTCATCGCAAACCAGCAGCTTCGTTCTGCTTGTTTCAAGAAAGTTAAATCCCGGCCCGAATATTAGGTTCTACATTCACCTTTCGGAAAATGGAGGAAAAAATAAGGCAGGCGCGCTGAACTCTTCCAATCAGTCGGTCTGAAGCGAGTGGGCGGATGGAACTGCGATACGCAAGGAAATCCGATTACCGAACCTGATTTTTACAAAGCACCCGGTGCTGTCCTTGCAAGGCTCATGACTTTTTTCCCTCTCTCGATGAAATTGAAGAACGTTTTTCGCTTGCGTCTGTGGCTTGCCGATTTTTCTTTTGGCAAAGCTTTCTCCAAATTGACAGTAATATGAAAAGCATATCTGCTTGATGCTGCTGCTCCAGAACCGTGGCGGCAGCTTCGATTTGCTTTTTTTTTTCTGGAAAGAAGGACTGTACTCAGTTAGCAATGCAGTGTGGGGGGAAAGTGGTTGCTCGGGTAAATGGGCTTCCAAGCGACGATTCTGACGATAAGAGCCGACAAGGGCAGAGGTGATGCGGTTACCCCCGGGGTCTGGTTTAGCACCGGATTATGGCGAAACTTGACCATCAAAGGATGGAATCGAGTATAATCCAATTTCATCCGAACGGGGAAGCGTTTACAGATAGGTGGCTATTTTTAAGGGAATCTTTAGAAAAGCAAAATGAACGAAGCATATCCTAAACGAATTGATTAAGATTTTGGGCTCTTTGTAGTGTGACTGGCGCATCGATTATGTGGGTATTTGAATGGGCGAGCTGGATTTCTCGCTATGTTTTGTGTGTGTGTGACGCAAGTGAATATTGAAATAATTACGAACTAAAGATGATTAGGGCAACGTTATTTTATCGAGGTCATTTTGGATATTTCATTGTTGAATGAACACTGCTAAATCAATATGTTGTTTAGGTCGGTGAAATATGGTAATTTAAATCTGAAAAATAATTTCATGTTGTGCCTTCTAGAAGAGGTCTTTAATAAAGAAATACGAAAAAGCTTAAAACTCTTAGGAATAGAATTTTAGTGGGCAAGAAAATGCGGTAACGATCGAGTAAACTGTGTTCACATCGGGTGTATTGCCTACGATTGACCATAATTAGCTGAAATTCCACAAAGGACCTTCAAAATGATGTGTGGAAGTCACAATTCTCGATGCAAAAGTTCTGGTGATCTTAGTTTTTGATGATCGTAGCTGGGTAAGTTGATTTAGAAATGTTGGTCTAATACTTTTTGATACTAGAGACCGAGGAATCACCTACATCATCCACAAGTATCACAGAAAGGCGCTAGTGTTATTCAAAACATACTGATCTGAGGCCATTGTAGTAGGTGAAGCGCTCTTTAAAATAAATTATGCGAATTCACACACGATATTTGTTATGCGTTATTTTTTGTAAAGTCTCAATGACTTACTGAATCTAAGTTACATACACGATTACACTAAATATCTTAAAATGGTTATCATCACAAGAGAGTCGTCATTTGAATGCATCGATCGACATTCCAAAGTCGAAAAGTTCGCAGATAGCATTGAATTGTGTGGCCATTAATCGGATTGGAGTAAAGAGCCCTTATTCACTCTGCTCAGCTCAAGGTACATGAAGTCCCTTGTGCGGAGCGGTCTCTTAGGTGCGTAAAGGTTCATCTGCTATTGTATTGTAGGGCAAACAATATGTCCGGATAAGAGTTCCGCAACCAAAACGGCTTGAGCTGTAGTTCGTCGCTGCATTTCAAGTCCCAGTAGTTTAGTAGTTTACATTGAGCTTCATATTAGGGCAAATCTGACGGGTTATACCAAGGAAGCCTGCGAAGAAATTTTTTCTGGACAGATTCGATTCTAGCGACCCAGTTTGCTTGAGCTGGGCAACAGACTACCAAACAAGACTCGAGAATACAGCGCACCAGCGAACAGTAGAGCGATCGAAGACAGTCAGGATCCAGGAACCCAGCAGCTTTCTTAAAAATAAAACAGACTGACGGTTAGCCTTCGTGATTTTTTCATTAAAGTGTGGACAAAAGCGCGCTATCAAGGTTTACACCAAGACAACGAATTCACGTACTGCTACCCATTGCACTGTAGAATTCAGTACTGTGTTAACAATTATGATTGGATCACGTTGCACTTTTGAACACTTAGAGCCAACGGATTCTTCGTGCACCATACCTCGAACTCGTTGATCAAATGTTGTAGTTCCAGACAGTCTGATAAGGCTTTGTTTACTGCGAATATTTTTAGATCATCTGCGTACAGTGAGCGACACCTAGGTGGTAGTGAAGTGGGGAAATCGTTGATGAAAAATGTGAAAAGGAGCGGACCTACACTGCTCCCTTGTGGAACGCCTGTGGGATTGGTAAAATATGTCCGTCAGGTATGAATTAATTCATTTTGTGAGATCACCAGAGTTCCCAAGTTTCTCGATCCAACCCAGCAGTATTTCGACTCGATCGAAAGCAGCTTTCAGTTCTGTGTCTACTTATTCTCCGTCTCCAACACGGCTTAAACAAAATGAGACGAATTGAGTCAAAGGAGAGAAGCTGGAAACATTGCCGATTTCTTCCACATCGTTGGAAATACTTTCTGCTGAGATCATCCGGTCAACACACAGAGAATCAAATCGACAACATTCTAACCGACGGCAGATTTTTCTCCAACGTCATCAACATTCGCACCTACCGCAATGCGAATACAAATTTGGACTACTACCTAGTAGCTGTATGCATACGCTCAAAGCTCAAAGCTTGAAGGTGCATAATACCCACCAAAGTCGGATGCTGCGACTGAATATTGAGCAACTGCGAGACGACGGGGTTCCATAGGAATAAGATCAGCTTAGCGCAGCTACTCATGAAGATGGCTGAAGGAAAATTGGATCCGCCATAGCTAGCACCGATGTAGCGCTATTAGGTACAAGGGGTCCGTATCATACGAACAACTGGTTTGACGGCGAGTGTAAACAGTTAGTGAAAGAGAAGAACGTAGTACGGGCGAGAATGCTACAACTGGAATTCGTAGTTCAGGAGGTTAGGAAAAAACACTGCGAATATAACGTGCCCACACATTATTTATTCATCGATTTGCAATCGACATACGACACTATCTTTCTACAAAAATCGGCGGCAGCTATCATGTCCGAACTCATTAACCTCTTCAGAGCCAGCTTTATCCTGGGCCATATTCCAGATAACTGGCTGAAGGTGAAGGTGGTGTTTATCCCCAAAGTTGGAAGCAAGGATAAAACCTTACCTAAGATTTTCGGACCCATAAGTCTGACTTCATCACTTCTCAAGTTGATGGAGAAAATAATGGATAAATATATCCGTGATGAGTTTCTTCAAGACTCCTCGCTGAATAGGAACCAACATGCCTATCGAAGCGGCAAGTCAACAGAAACTGTACTTCACAGCTTAGTGACGTTGATTGAAGAGTCCCTGAGTTATCAGGAGACGGCGCTTTGTGCCTGTCTTGACATTGAAGGGGCCTTCGATAACACGTCCTTTGCATCAAATAATACGGCTCTCTCCAATAAGGGAATCGACCACACTTCGAGGAGCTGGATACACGCAATGCTCTCTAGCAGAGTGATCACAGCAACCTTGGGTGTTTCGTCTGTAACAATGTCAGTGATCAAGGGATGCCCGCAAGGAGGAGTTCTCTCGCCCTTGTTATGGTCACTAGTTGTCGACGCACTTCTCAATAAGCTTTCACAGCTTGGATACGAGGTCATTGGATACGCTGATGACATCGTCCTCATCGTCAGAGGTAAAGATGACGCAACTCTGTCGAGCCGAATGCAAGCGGCTCTGGATGCCACCACGTTATGGTGTCTACAGGAGGGTCTAAACATAAACCCCTTAAAAACAGTCCTAATTCCATTCAGTAGACGAGAGAAGATCTCCATCACTCCTCCAATACTGAATGGAGTCAGACTGGGCTTAAGCAATTAAGTCAAATACCTCCCCAAGTAACACACAAAACATGTTAGAAAATAGATTACAACGAAAGTAGTCATATAAGTGTACTACAAGCGCAATTAAAAACTTGTGTTATTATATTGTGTTTGAAGTTGATTTTCATCAGTAATACAACCGCATTTCGAAAACAAGCTCATTTTTTCTGGTTTTGGAGATGTTTTTCAAAAACATGAGTTCAAGAATAACAATCACTATCACTTGGTCTTTTCGTAAGACATTACACAATCTAATAACAACATTACGTACCTGTAAAATGCTTTTCCTTAGTACACAGTCGTAGCATTCAACACTCAACTTAAAAATACTTGATCAAATTAATATTTAAATTATATGAACGATTTCTATATTTATTCGAAGTGGGTCAAAACGTGCCATTAAAAGATAAACAAAACGTTTGCAGTGTAACCAATATCAATTCAGTTTTTTGCTATTGTATATCTAACAACGTTTTCTAGTTTTGTTCCAGATAACGTTGAAACTATGCGAAAACAATTTTAATATTCAAGCAAAAAAAACAACTCTTTTTGAAAGGTTGAAAATTATTTTTTGTCATCAATTTATTATCAATTAAAACTGCCACTGATAATGCCGTATTAGTACTCGAGATGTATTATGCCACTTAATTCTATCAAGTTGGCTTGCTTTCATGCTGTTATCGGTACTTGTTCTATTAGCCTTCATGTTTTGCGCTTTTCTGGTGATAGAGATGTCATGGAATAGGTAACGTCACCTATTCTGTACCAACGTGTGTTACTTGGGTCGGAGTTATTCTGCATAAGAAACTGAATTGGTCTGTACAACTGGATCTTGCCGCTAAGAAAGCGACCTCGGCGACTTGACCTGCAGAACTCTGTTCGGTAAGACCTGGGGACTAAAACCAGACTTGGCACTCTGGTCTTACAAGACCATTGCCCGACCAAGAACCACCTATGCTGCCCTTGTGTGGTGGCCTAAGGTGAACGAAAAGACTGCGCAAGCCAAACCCGAATTAGACTTGCATGTCTTTCGGTCACCAGCGCTATGCGAACAACTCCAACTGCAGCCATGGAAGCAATGCTCTGCCTACTGCCTCTACATCTTCATGTGAAAAAGGAAGCAGAGCTTGGCGCTCTAAGGTTGCAAAGGAGGATAACTATACTCGAACGGGACCAAATCGGCCTTCGCATACTTAGGGAGTTTAAACTAACTCCGCTATTAACTACAGTCTCCGACGGGATGGACGTTAGAACCAACATGGATATTTCGTATAAAGTGATGGAAACAAACCGCTCTATGTGGAACAATGGAGGGCCTAATCTTCCACCTGGCATCGTCAGTTTTGATACGGATGGCTCGAAAATGGGGTCCCTAACGGGATCCGGTATATGCGGACCCGGTATCAGGGAAACATTTTTCCTGGGCAAATGGCCCACCGTTTTTCAAGCAGAGGTATATGCCATATATATCTGCGCAAAAATATGTCTGAAACGCAACTACAGACATGCGAAAATCGGTATATTCTCGGACAGTCAAGCAGCACTACTAGCACTTAAGTCCGTCAAACGCACTTCCAAACTTGTTTGGGAATGCATTGAAACTCTACGGGAACTCTCCCGGCAGAACTCAGTTTTTCTTTTTTGGGTGCCCAGACATTGCGGAGTCGAGGGTAATGAATAAGCTGACTACCTAGCAAGACAGGGATCAGCTCAGCGGTTTATTGGCCCCGAGCCGTTTCTGGGTACGTCCAATTCCGCTATCGAAAGCGAACTACTAACTTGGGAAAGGCTAGAAATAGCATCCCAATGACAACAGGTACAGGGTTGTTGACAAGCTAAAAAGTTAATCTATCCGAACCCCGGAACCGCCAAAAAGTTACTTAGTCTAAATCGTAATGAACTACGGATAATCACGGGACTCCTTACCGGACACTGTCCCGCTTTTTATCATTTAAAGAAAATCGGTGTAGTGTTGAACGACACCTGCCGATTCTGCAAATCTGAACCAGAGAGTTCAGAGCATTTGCTTTGCTCTTGCGGAGCTCTTGCTTCCTCTAGGTACAACTTCTTAGGAAGTTACCTTTTAACTCCATACCAAGTATGGAGCTCTAATCCCAAGAAGGTCATTAGTTTCATCAACTATGTTGTACCTAATTGGGGTACAGGTTTACAACAAAACAGTTCTACTCCATCAATGAGTACGAGCAATCCGTAACCTGTGCACAGCAATCTGGGCCAGCCACAAAAGACAATCAGTAAGACTGTCCCAGTGGAATTCCAGAACCCAGTGCCCTTCAGGCACACATTGGAAAAAAATCGATTGAGATCAGCTACGGCAGATTATGCACGACTATGGATTCCCGGACAAACTAACGCGATTGGTCAAAGCGAGGATGGATTAAAAGATGTGTGGGCTTCGAGTACCAGGTATCACTCTCGAGTCCCCAAATTCGAAAAGGTTTAAGGCAAGGCGATAGTCTCTTGTACCAAATATTTAATATTGATGTTGAAGGTGTGATTAGAAGAGCAAGGATTAACAAGAGTGACACGATATTCTGAAGGTCGGTACAACTGTTTAGCTTCGCCGATGATATAGATATCGTAGCTCCGATCTTTGTAAAGATAGCGTGCATACGAGCATCGGACTGAAGGTCGAAGCCTAACGGATTGGACTGTTCAATGCATCAAAGACGAAGTATATGAAAAGGAGGGATTCAAAAGAAGATAAGGCTTACTTCTCACCTCTAGTTCAAGTTGGTGGTGATGAAATCGAGGTGGTCGACAAGTTCGTGTACCTGGGCTCTCTGGTAACTGCCGACAACAATACCAGCAGAAAAATCATCTACCGTCGTTAGGGTGTCGATGGCCCGGTAAGTATGGGTTTTAAGACAATTCCATCGGAGACGAGACGGAGAGGCTCATAGTGGAAGACAACAATTCTTATGTCCAACCAAGACCACTGTTCGACAAGTCAAGTACTAACCAAATTCGTAAGAGAATATCTTTCACTCTGAAATTTCATGTAGAGGTAAAAAAAAATAAAAAATAAATAAAAATAGGTAAGTTTTTTTCCAAAGTGTGTAGAATTTTTTTTATAACATAAAACTTAGCATTTTCTGATAGAAACTACAGTTTCCAAACAAAAAAAGCAAGCAGGCCGTTACCTCAAAACTATTTTTGTAAAGAGGTTTGCGGTGTATACCATACAGCCTCAACTGAAATTACAAATCCCTACTTATAATAAAGAATAAGGTTATTCCGAGTTTATGAACAATGATTCTTATAAGTATTTCGGTTTTGTGGAACGTTTTTCCCAAAACATCCGTGTTTAAGACACTTCAATAAAAAAAAAACATTGTTCGTGTACATACTGACAACTCTGATAACGCACATTTTTTTCAACATGAAGAAAATCGGTAAGTAGTTTTTCAGCAATCGTTTCGCAAAGTCATCTTTTCGAAAACACCTTGTCAAGGCACTCTTCAACTCACTGTGACTTTGTTTTTATTAATCAAATATCAATTTCTTGATTCATTTTCGAATACCTTGCTGTGTAATGAATTCTAAGAGTCCCTATATTAAATATTCTGAGAACTACGAAGACGCTTTTGACCAACTTAACCACGAAAATCTGTGGGGCGCCTTGACATTGACAAGGAGTTCCAGATAAAAGGCTTGCACATAGGTCTTCATAACAGAGACTTGTCCGACCCTATTCGGATAGTCTCTGGTGTGAGGCAAGGATGTATATTATCTCCGCTACTGTTCCTCATCATTCGACGAGATCATGGTAGGTGCAATTGGCCGCTGCTCAACAACGTCGACTTTTTCGTTGCATTACTAGCACAACGGCGCTTCGACATGCAGGGTAAGCTCGACGACCTAGCTGTACACTTCTTGGTGGCCGGTCCTAACATTAACGTCAACAAAACCAAATCGTTGGATGTAAGTATGAACAATCATTTACACTCTACAGTAGCAGGGCAACTAGTGGAGAAAGTCGAAAGTTCACAATATTTCGGCAGCCAGATAGCGTCAGATGGCGGTAGAAAGAGCGACATAGGTGCAGGGATCAAACAGGCTAGGGCTGCTTTTGCGAGTCTACGAAACGTATAGAGATCAAGAAGAGATCAAACGTGAAATTGATGCTTGCGGTGAATAATTCGTGCCTGGTGGCCCCATAACCAGATTTCAAATGCTGAGCTTCATCGCTGGTGCCATCAGAAGCTGATAGCAACAGAAATTCGGAACGTAGTGGAGGAAGCGGACACGAAAGCTACAAGTAACTGGAATCCAGCAGGACATCGCAGCAGATCCAGCCGACGCAACCTCACTACAGGCTCAAGATATTGCGTTGCTTAGATATTGGCCGAGCGTTGAACAGTTCGAAGTTCGATTTCGAAAAGTGAGCTGAATGACAAGGTAAACTCGATGTTTACCATTTTTTCTAAATGTATCTCAAAGCTTTTTTTCTCAGCTTTCCAATGGTGGTGGTAAATTAAAAATAAGTTTTTTTGCATGAAATCCAAGATAGCTGTGAGACCCAAGATGGCGGCCAGATTTTTTTTAATGAAAGCTGAATCATTCTTCTTTAAAACGACGTGCTGGTTTAATGACAAATGCAAGAGCAATAGATCAACAAAAAGATCAAGAATTGCTCAAAATGCCAACTTTTCCAAAAACCGTTTGACTCCTTGGTGCCCGAGGGGTCCATCAATATGAACTAACCAAAGTGGTTTTCTAACTTTTTCATTACTTTCAATCATTTAGATACGAAAATATCCTTTTTAAAGACCTAATGTCACCAGTGTAGAACGGTTTCAGCGAGAATTGCCCAAAAGACAGTTTTAAACTTTAACCTTCAATTAAAACATTATTCCTATTTTCTGCATCCTGGAATGTTAACAAAAAATTGTAAGTTTTTGGAAAAAATTAAGGCACAAGTTTACTCTTTTTCTTGGTAAATTATTATTTTTATGATGCTGGATGAAAATTTTTGATCACAGCGTATATTTTTTACAAGACAGCGACCGCTCCCCACATTTCATTCTCAGACAGTTTCTTTTTACAGCCAAAGGATTCTGAGCTATAATGCTTGGAATAAAGCCAGTGCCAAAATGCGTACGTTTAGAAAAATATTAGACTCTTGGACTCATAGACAAAATGCTTCATGTATTTGTGTAAAGCCATTAAAAAAGTTAAAACGTGAAGAAGTAAAAGAATAAGTAATGATTAATGTAAAAAAATATGTTATCTAACTACACATTTATGAAATGTGATTTTAGGACATTTTGCACAAGTTGTCAGCACTGGTACATAATGGCGTTCAAGGGTCATCTGTCAAAGTCAAAATTGTTCAGTATATTATGCTATTTCATTATGGAAATACTTACAAACGAACAACAATTGCATTGATAAATTTCCACGAGTTATGAAATGTGTATCGATTACCGCCATTTTGTGGTCGTCATAATCGACCTAGTGGAGCCACAACCAAAAGAGTTGTTGCTAAATTTTGCACCAAATTGCACCAGCAGTGGAAAAGATGCATGTTGGTCCCAAGCATCATCTATTGGTTCTCTGTGTAATTACTGCTGATCTGGCAATAACGGAGTAGCAACCGCGGGCGGTCAATCATGCTCATGCTCATGCCCAAATTGCACCAGCAGTGGGAAATGTGTTACTACGCTAAGATCTATGATCCGTAGACGTAAGTCTTTGAACCTTTCTCAATTCACAGAGCCGAGTTTTTGAAACTTTTCATTCTAAATTTCCAGCAACCTGAAAGTTATTTTGCTTTTAAACTTAAATTATAATAATTTAAAATTTCTGAGGGTTAACTACAAAATTTATACTAACTTTCGTGATACATCATTAACTAGTTAAAAATGTATAGAGCTTTGAATGTCTGAGGAAATCTAATAAAAATATGGAAACTGTTTCGTGACAACTGATGTGTCCTTTAGAACAAATTTTTCAATTTTAGATAAATAAATTCTACCCTTGCGTGGTAATGACATGTATGGAAGGAACTTTATCGTCGAATTTCGTTTAGAAATAGGTCTAAAAAGCAAACTTGTCATTTCTCCTCAGAGAATCGAAGGAAACTATCTTTCACAGAGAATGTTTAGGTTTAAAATTAGTTTATTTGACACGGCACGATACATTTTCTGTTTTACTGAGCCAAGTACAATTCGTGTTAATTCTACGTTAGCAGGGAAAGGAGGGAGGCCTTTTTTTATTCTCGCGGCCGACTACGAGCTAGTGGGGATTTAAGGTGAGAGGAGAGGAGATACAATTTTGACTTAAAACTATTTTGGAACTTTGTTTTTCAACTGGTAGAGCAATTGTATTCTTTTTTGTTGTGGGTTCAAAATATTTGTGTAAGCATAGATGCGGGCTCTTCGTTTCCGTGTCTTCAGCATAGCATATTTGTATCCTTAATCTGACAAATAGACAAAGAAAATTTTAAATTTTAATGTCAGCGTTTTTCAGAAAGCAGTATGGCTGTGTCATGTACTGGAGATCACCGCTTCCCAGAATGTCTCTAACGGGTACGTTCGGTTGTTTTCCTCGGGCCCGAAGGGAATCTATAAGCTCGGACCTAACACCACAGTATTCGGTACACGACCAAACAACATGCTCGATGTCATGGTAGCCATCGCCACAAACGCAGTGGTTACTGTTACTGTCTACAAGCCCTATACGAAAGAGATGCGTGTTTAACGTGTAGTGATTGGACATAAGTCTGGACATCACGCGAATGAAGTCCCGACCGACATCCAACCCCTTGAACCATGCTTTCGTCGATACCTTAGGAAAAATGGAATGTAGCCACCGTCCCAGTTCATCTGAGTTCCATGATGATTGCCAACTGTTGAGTGTTCTCTGACGCAAAATGCTATAAAATTCATCATAAGCAATTGGTCTTACATAAATATCGCCATCAATAGCACCCACCTTAGCTAAAGCGTCAGCCTTTTCATTGCCCGGAATGGAACAATGAGAAGGGACCCACGCTAAGGTAACCCGGTAATTTTTATCTGTTAAAGCACTTAAAAACCGCCGTATTTTCCCCAGGAAATACGGGGTGTGCTTCACAGGCTTCATCGATCGCAGAGCCTCAATCGCACTGAGACTATCTGTGAAGATGAATTAGTGGTCTATGGGTAGGGTTTCGATGATTCCAAGAGAGTACTGAATAGCAGCAAGTTCTGCGACGTACACGGAAGCAGGAGCATCGAGTTTGTAGGAGACGGTAAAATTTTCGTGGAAAACACCGAAGCCAGTGGTCTCATCTAGATTAGATCCGTCAGTGTAAAACCTTTTATCATAACTAACATGTTTAAACTTATTGGAAAAAATCTTAGGGATCTCTTGGGGTCGCAATTGATCCGGGATACCAGAAATGTCTTGTTTCATGGTGGTGTCGAAGAATATAGCATTATTAGAAGTATCTAAAAGTGCGACATTGGAGGAATCGTATGAAGAAGGATCAATATCTTGGGCCATATAGTCAAAATATAAAGTCATAAATCTGGATTGAGATTGCAGGTCGACCAACCTCTCGAAATTTTCAATTACTTATGGGTTCATAACTGTGCATCGAATTAGCAACCGGTAAGAGAGATTCCAAAAACGATGTTTCAACGGAAGAATACCCGCTAACACTTCAAGACTCATCGTATGGGTCGACTGCATGCAACCCAAGGCAATACGCAAACAACGATATTGTATTCTCTCTAATTTTATAATGTGCGTGTTCGCGGCGGAGCGAAAGCAGAAACAGCCGTACTCAAGAACTGACAATATAGTTGTTTGGTAAAGCCTTAGAAGGTCTCCTGGGCAGCGAAGGAAAAAAATCACCTCTAGCGATTAATGAATACATATAAAACAAGCCTAGGATGCGTTTACATCGTCGTCAGTATGCGAAAAACAAAGTATCGGTGCTGGTGCACTCTTTTTGCTTTCCTCTTTACGACATATGTCTATTCATTAGTGTACACCACAATACGTGGTTCTCAATGTGCACAATTCGGTATATGAAGTTATTCGTCTCTGTTACAGAGAGCGATCAGAACTTGTTATATCCTTATTCTTTTGACTCATGAATATGATTTTTTGTCAGAAAAAGAAAGAAAATGGCAGTGTATGCTCTCCTACTCTCGCTTAAACTCAACCGCTGCCGAAGTAGTTCCTTCCCCCACACATTTCCTCTCACCGCACCACACCTCTGCTGCTGTTCAGGCGACATGAATTTCTCCTGTTGCTATCCTTTCTTCCCGTAACTACCGGCCTATGGAAAGACAAACGCAACGATCGAATCGCTTCTCAGAGCTGATGTAGTCTAGTCATGTGTTTGTTTTCTCCCAGAAACCTATGCACCCTATCATCATTTCATTATGGGTTGAGAGGATTCGAGTTTAGTCCCGGCCTGTACACTTCGTGAAGTGCACATATGATGAATAAACGACGATTGCATCATATTCGTTTCGTTTCCATCACTGCTCCTGGGTGGGCTCCCCACCAGGTTCCGGTAATCGTACGAAGAAAATTAATCCTCTGTTGGCATTTTCGTGTCAGATACCTAATATGACAAGCCCAGGTGCATTTGAGTCGAACCAGACCCCGAGATATTAAGCTACTAAAACCTGAGAGATCGTTTTACCCGTTAGTAGGAGCTGCAGCTGAGCTGGGTTATGCTTCCTAGAAAAAACGACCAGCTCAGTTTTCTCCGGAGAGAATTCGATACCCAGCTTAAGAGCCCATTCAGACAAATTGTCTAAGGTATCTTGCAATGGTCCTTGCAGATCGCTAGCCTCGCTACCAGTAATGGATACAACGCTATCGTCTGCAAGTTGCCTTAGCGTGCACGAATTCGCAAGACATTCATCGATGTCATTGACGTAAAAATAATATAAGAGAGGACTCAAACATGAGCCCTGGGGAAGTCCCATGTAACTAATTCGGGAAGTTGTCGAATCGCCATGTGAGAAATACATATGCTTTTCTGATAACAAATTGAGCAAAAAGTTATTCAAATTTGGTGATAAACCCTGCGAATGAAGTTTCGCGCTTAAATTTTCTACAGAGACAGAGTCAAAAGCCCCCTTAATATCCAAGAACGCAGATGCCATTTGCTCTTTTCGTGCAAATGCGAGTTGAATTTCGGTAGAAAGCAACGCTAGGCAATCGTTCGTCCCTTTGCCCCGGCGAAGGCCAAATTGAGTATCTGAAAGTAAACCGTTTGTTTCGACCCATTTGTCTAACAGTAAGAGGATCATTTTCTCCATTAACTTCCGGAGGCAAGAGAGCATCGCAATCGGCCTATATGAATTGTGATCAGAGGCAGGTTTCCCGGGTTTCCGAATAGAAATGACTTTTACCTGCCTCCAGTCATGCGGAACAATATTTAGCTCAAGAAACTTGTTGAACAAATTCAACCAGCGTCTTTTTGCAGAGTCGGGTAGATTCTCCAACAGGTTGAATTTTATTCTATCTAACCCTGGAGCCTTATTGTTGCACGACAGGAGAGCCATTGAAAATTCCAACATCGAAAATGGAGGCTCTTCCGTAGTTACTATAAACGCGTCGCGAAAGGTTTTCTGTTCCGGTACAGAGTCCGGACAGACCTTTTTGGCAAAATCGAGTATCCAGCGATCTGAATACTCCTCACTCTCATTCGAAACGTCACGGTTCCGCAAGCGCTTGGCGGTATCCCAAAGAGTGCTCATCACTGTTTCCCTCGACAACGCGTTTACGAACCGCCGCCAGTACCCGCGTTTTTTCGCCTTTACTAAGCTCTTCATCTGCCTGCCTAGTGCCTCGTACTTTCGAAGTAGGTCGACAGTGCCGTACTCCCGGTAGTCCTTATACAACGCGGACCTTCGCGCGTACAGCTCAGAGCACTCTTTGTCCCGCCATTTGTTGGGAGGGCGCTGTCTAATCGTTACCCCGGGTATCGGTTTCGTCTGAGCTTGAGTCGCGGCGTCGATTATCAAGCCAGCTAAGAACGCGTATTATTCCTCCGGAGGAAGTTCCTCGTGAGTCTCGATAGATTCCGCTATAATAGACTCATAACGCACCATTAGCAATTGATATAATGATTGGAAGATGATCACTACCGTGGGGATCGTTGATTACTTTCCACTGGCAATCTAACGCTAGTGATGTCGAGCAGAGGGATAGGTCAAGCACGCTTTCACGTGCTGGAGGATTAGGTACACGTGTTGCTTCCCCAGTATTCAAAAGTGTCATATTGAAGTCGTCGATCAAGTTACAAATTAAAGAAGATCGGTTGTCGTCGTACAGCGACCCCCATAGCGAACAGTGAGAGTTAAAATCTCCCAAAATCAAAAAAGGTGCGGAAAGCAATTCTGCTATATCAAGGAGTTGCTTCTGTTCAATCCGCGCGGATGGGGGAATATATAACGAAACAAGGCAAAGGTCTTTTCCATTCATATTCGTTTGAATGGCAACAACTTCAATATTCGAGATCGAAGGGAGGTCGATTCTGAAAAAAGAATTGCACTTTTTGATCCCCAAAAGTACCCCTCCACCGTGTGAGTCTCGATCTCGACGAATGATGTTAAAATCGTGGAAATTAAATTGGTCATTTGAATTGAGAAAAGTTTCACAGAGCGCGAACGCATCACAATTGTATGTGTTTATCAAATGTGAAAATAAATCAAATTTGGGGATGATACTACTGCAGTTCCACTGTAACACAGTGACAAAATTCCTATCCTCTTTCGACGTATTAGTCATCGAAAGATACGATAGCTGAAATGAGGGGCCAAGTTGCTGTGAGTTGCTTCAAAAAGGCTTTCAGTGTAGGGAGAAGGGCAAGAAGAATGTTTTGAAGGGGATCTGGTATGTTGAATGTTTTAAATATCCAGTCCACAGTATCAGAGAATTTTTTGAACCCTGTTTCTTTTATGTCTTCTGATCGAGAAATGGGTGCACGAGGGGCTTTTGGTGCCCCAGGAAGCGGTGGGTACTCCTGGTTTGATTTAAAATTAAAACCGGGGGGTACTTGCTTCGGTTTTTCTTCACCGCTTCCTTTTTGCGTAGGTTTATTGGTCATTCCGCTAGGGGTTATCTTACGACCTTTGCGAGAAAGATTAGGAGAGTTGAGCATTCTCCTCTTCCTAGATCCCTCTGGCAAGGCATAGGAACACCCTTCGACGGGATCGTCAGATGTACCCTCATCAGTTGGCAAGAAGGAAAAGATGTTTCCTGTCTAGGGTGGCTCAGCCCTCTTAAGCATTTCTGCAAAAGAGCGCTTTGATCGTTCCTTAAGGGAACGCTTAATTTTTTCCTCGCGCTGTTTGTACGCGGGACATGCCGGAAGGTCATGCCGAGTTCCCTCGCAATAAAGACACTTTTCATTATCCCCACTGCAAGCGTTCTCAGCATGATTGCCTCCGCACTTGCTACAGCGTGCCTTGTTGCAGCAGTAGGTGGCTGTGTGACCTAACTGCTTACAGTTTTGGCAATGCATGACCCGCGGTACGAACAGGCGTACAGGTAGACGAACCCTGTCCAAGCGGACGTAGTTCGGCAGCGCGGATCCGGCGAATGTTACTCGGAAGGAATCCGAAGGGAGGAATTTCTTCTTCCCTTCTTCGATGGATACTGAATGCAATTGCTTGCAATCCAGTATCTTTACACTTTGCATCAAGGGGTTTTTAAAACAGCCAACTCCATGACGCAAAATGTCATCGACAGTGAGATTCCCTTTGGTAACCACACCGTCGATTTCTACATCCTTGGCAGGGATGTACACGCAATACTCTCTCTTGAAGAGCTCGTAGCCAGCAATTTCGTTTGCTTGCTTCAAGCTACTCACGGCAACTCGCAGTTTGTTCGGCCTCACCTTCGTAATCTCGGTTACGGCCGAAAAATGTTTTGCCAGGTTTTTGCCAATTTGAATAACATTCAATGGCTTCTTTATGGGCAGGAAAAAACAACGTAGGGACCGCCAGCGGCATCTGGGTAAGCTTTTACCCGTACTTCCGGTACTCTTGGTACAGGACTTGGCAGGGGTGAGCTGATGGGAGAAATTTCAATTTCTTCCCCGTTTGTTTCCACATCCAGGAAAAGTTGCACCTGCATGTCGTCTATTTTGCGGGAGCGTTACGCTCTACCGCACACAAACGATAAATATTCGAATATGGGGGGGATCAAGTAGTTGATATTAAATTTTAAAAACAATTTTTCAATCTA
Organism: Wyeomyia smithii; assembly: GCF_029784165.1. Lineage (NCBI taxonomy): Eukaryota > Metazoa > Arthropoda > Insecta > Diptera > Culicidae > Wyeomyia > Wyeomyia smithii. The sequence continues at coordinate 184,124,381 of NC_073695.1, read as the reverse complement.
CAATGGATCAAATAAAAAAAAAGACAGTAATACTAATACTAATAACAATAGTAATTATAATTATAATAATTATAGTAATAATAATAATAACAATAACAATAATATCAATAATAATATTAATAATAATATTATAACATAGTAATAATATTGATAATAATAGTAAAAATTCTAAAGGTAATACTTCACCGAACGTCTAAGTCACGACCTCACGGCTGCTAGTAGGATCAATCTGGAAGAGTGTCTCCGCAGAACAAACAATGGCGATCCAGCTTCGTGTTGTGACACAGTGGCCGTATCTTACACGCGACCTTGTAGATGCCACTTGTAGTTGACTTCCACTCGCTCGATCGTATGGTGGTCCGTGCTGCTAGCGGGGAAACAGCGGTGCGGGAGAATTATTCTTGCTGATATATCAGCTGCGTATCGAATCACTGGCGGGGTAGCCTGCCCCTACCAGTGTGCAGATGTTTCTGCCGATATACAACAGGCTATTGTTATCGCGCAACACAAGAACTAATCGACAAAAAAAACACCCGTACGATAACTCGTGTATTGTTATTTTGCGAACTCAAACAATTTGCGTCCAATCGAGACGAAAGCAAAACAACGAATGATTTCACAGAGAATGTGTAGGAGAATATTTTTCACTGCGTGAACAGCTACCTACACTAGTGGCCAAAGCGACCCAACTGCTTGAAGAGAGCAGCGAATCGTGTGTACCTGAGGAGTATGCAAAAAAAAATACCGCGTTAGAATTTGAAATATCTCTCCAGAGAGATAATAAACTGGTGTGATCTTTCTCACACAAAAGGACTATACGCTCAATTACT